>NW_024704754.1:9047044-9255295 GCF_018977255.1 Callorhinchus milii
AATATATTGATAGATGACCAGGGACAATTACTGGCATAGGTGTTGATATTCAGAAGATTAAGAGATGGGTTAATATGGGAGGAAAGAAAATCAAGACCACAGGTACAGAGAAAAAGAAATTGGAAGAAACAAGAGCAAGAGTCACAGAAGGAAAAAACTTTCAAAAAAAGAGAAGTCGTATGGTTTCAGAGGAAAAACTTAAAAACAAAACGATGAAGGGAAAAGTTTGAGGGAAAGACAAGAACCCCAGATCACACTGGGCAAAGGATGAAAAAGGAAAGATTTGTAGACGAATCTCATGGGAGATCAAACAAAGAAAAATAAAGAAAATACCTGAAGAATAGGAAAAGCAGAAGGAAGATCAAGGTGCGGAAGAGAAATAAAAAGACCACATAGAATCATAGAATCGTACAGCACAAAAAGAGGCCATTCGGCCCATCGAGTCTGTGCAGGCTCTTTGAAAAGAGCAATGTAATGTCAATCCCACTCCCCAGCCCTTTCCCCATAACCCTGCAGACCCGTCCTCCTCAAATACCCGTCCACCACGTTTTTAAAAGTAGTTATCGAATCGGCCTCGACCACCCTTTCAGGCAATGTGTTCCAGATTCGAACAATTCTCTGCATGAAAACATTTCTTCTCACCTCCCCTCTGCTTCTTTTAGAGACTATTTTGAATCTGTGACCTCAAGTCACCGACACACAGTGGAAACAGTTTTTCCCTTTCTAACCTATCAAATCCCCTCATGATTTTGAAGACCTCTATTAGGTCTCCTCGTAACCTTCTCTGCTCCAATGAGAATAATCGTCACCTCACTTGCCTTTCCTCATAATCAAGGTCCCTCATTCCTGGTACCATCCTCGTAAATCTCCTCTGCACCCTTTCCAATGCCTTAACATCCTTCCTATAGTGTGGTGCCCAGAACTGGGCACAGTATTCTAACTGAGGCCTAACCAGTGTTTTATATAGGTTAATCATAACCTCCTGACTCTTGTACTCTATGCCCCTATTTATAAAGCCTCGTATCCCATATGCCCTTTTTACAGCTATATCTACCTGTCCTGCCACCTTCAAGGATTCATTTACCTGCACCCCCAGATCTCTGTTCTTTCACCCCCCTTAAGATTGTATTACCAGCCTATATTGCCTCCCCTCATTCTTTCTACCAAAATGCATTACCTCACATTTCTCCACATTGAAATTCAATGATAAAACAAGATTGAAAAAAAGAAAAGAAATTAAAAGGAAGATGTTGCATATTGCTTTAAGGCTAAATTGGCAATTGGACATTGACCAATGAGAAGCAAGCAGCAAGCATAAAATGATTCTGGGAAAGCGACTGGGTACAGTGTTGAAGTGTATGTTGAAATAAAGGAGCTATTAAATCTAAACTGTGTTGTGGATTGACAAATAATACACACCCCACCAGCCTCCACCTTCAATGAATAATCCTTTGCCATTTCCCCCACCTCCAGTGCGATCCCACCACCAAACACAGTTTTTATCCCCTCCCCTCTCAGCATTACGAAGGGACCGCTCCCTCTATGACTCCCTGGCGTACTCCTCCATCACCACTAGCACCTGCTCTCTTTCCCCGGCACCTTCCCATGCCAACATATACAACGTATTTGCTGCTCATGGCATGGTCTCTACATTTGGGGAGACCAAACGCAGATTGGGTGATCACTTTACCGAACATCTCTGTTCCGTCTTCAAGTGCAACCCTGAGCTTCCAGTCGCTTGCCATTTTAATTCCCTTTCCCACTCCCACTCTGACCTCTCTGTCCATGGCCTCCTACTCTGTTCAAACGAAGCACAACGCAAACTTGAGGAACAGCACCTCATCTACCTCCTAGGCACCTTACAGCCCTCTGTCCCCAATATTGATTTTAACCACTTCAGACCTTAAACACACTTCCCATCTTTTCTCAGCCTTGCCTCCCCTCTCCCCCTCTTCCATAACATATCCTCTGGGTCTCAGACTCATCGTTTCTTTCTATAATCTCCCACTATTGCCTTCTTTACCTTGCACTATCAACATCTCTGTTCTCATCATCTCCTGTCCTCCATTTACATTTTTTTCTTTCTCTGCCTCCTTCTCTGCTTCTCCTTATAATCTGTTCCCATCCAACCTCAACCAGTTCTGACGAAAGGTCATTGACCTGAAATGTTAACTCACTTTCCTCTCTCCATAGATGCTGCATGACCTGCTGCGTGTTCCCAGCGACTTCTGTTTTTATTGCATCAACATATTGTTTATTATATGTTAACATAAATAATATTGTTTTTTTAATTTTGGATAACGTCAAATGTCTCAAAGTACTTCACATGTAATTGTCAAGTGTAGTGACTGAACACAACAATAAACAAATGCCATATATAAACAGTTACTACAATCACAGGACCAAAACTGAGATTTTGGGGACAACTCCAGATTATTCACTCACTTTTTGTGTCTACAATCCTGTTCTATACACACACTCACTCAGCCTTTCCGCTCCATCAATCAAAATCATGTCAGTTCTGGTACCTAGGCCCAGGAGCATTACTTGTTCACATAAACATAAAGAGATAGATTGTTGAAATGGAATGTCTACTCTCTCCCTGGAGGGACGATTCCTGATTACCTAATCCCGGAAAGTATTAGGTGCAGGTTGGCAAGAGCCAAGGCTTGGGTACCCCAGAGTGAATGTTCGGATACTGCTGGTATCTAACCAGCTAAATCCGCATAGCTTGCCATTGACATTGCTTCCCCATTGCTTGTCCAGCTGGGACCGCCCTACCCATTAGGCCTTTAGCTCGGGTACAAAAAACCCTGACTATCCAGTGCCCCTGGGATGGCTTTCCGACATAAAGGGCACTATACAAGTGTATTTGTTATTATTACAGGGTTACCGGAATCTGAGGGGGATGACTCCCTGCCCCCAGGTGACTGGTCTGCCCTTCCAGGTCCTCCTGATGAGGCCGGCTGGTTGAGCTGTTATCAGCAGTGCCCTAGAATACTGCAGACCCATCTGGCTCAGGAACCGGACTCCCGAGACCGCCACTGATAGTTGGCTCGATTCCAACATTCAGCCACTTCAGTTCAAAGGAGTCCCTGCTTACCTAACTCCAAGGAGGAAAATGGCTATAGTGAATTTCTGAACTGAGCTCAAAGAAACATATATAAAGATACAAGGACTAAACATACTCTATCTTTTTCTCATGGACACTCACTCTCACACACATTCTTGTTCACACACACAAACATTCTTTTAAATACTTTCTCCCACATACACAGACTGCATATACTTTCTCACATACTTTCATACACACGCTCACACCCTCACACACTGTGTCTCACACACATCTCTCACACACACATACTCATTCTCGCTGCACACACCCTCACACAAACACATTCTCATTCTTTCTAACACACATTTTCTCTCGCACAGACAGTCTCTCACACACATACATACTTTCTTTTATCTGAATGTACCACCTATAATCTATTGCTGACACATCAAAAGTCAAAGATCGATGTGTGTACATCGGAATAGATGAAATGAAGGAAGAAAATGGTGGTTAGAAAATAGTTTGTTTATCTTTCCATTCCTGCCAATATTTACAGCAGAACCTGTCTGGCATGAGTATAAAACCTCCAATGAAGTTACATTTCAATAAGATTGGTCTCAATATGAAGAAACTGGCGTAAGGTGTGTGTGAGTGAGAGAGTGTATGTTGAAGTGCGTATATAAGGTACAGTTGCTTTGCAATGACTGGGGACATTGGTGTTTTTACCTCTATCACAGAAGACTGATTTCATTATCACGATTCACCACTGCCCTGAGATTTACCTAGGATATTGAATTATATGACTGTAGACAAGTTGACATTTGCCCACTCATCTCAGCGCAGATATCATAGAAACAACAACAACAACAACAAAATTACACTTATAGAGTGCCTTTCACATCGGGAGGACGTCCCAAAGTGCTGAACAGTCAGATGTCGGGGCCCGAGTATTGGGGAGGGGTGCTGCAGGGGTGAGGGACGGCAGAGAGGTGGGAGGGTGACCAAAGGCACGATTGAAGAGAAGGGTCTTGAGACCAGCCTTGAAGGATGCAAGGGAGGAAGCGAGGCGAAGGGACTGTTGGATGGAGTTCCAGAGTGTGGGGGCAGAGAGGCTGAAACCCCGGCCACCGATGGTAGGGCGGATCGAGCGTGAGAAATGGAGCAGGCTGGAGCCTAATGAGCAGAGGGAACGGGCAGGTTGGTAGGGAGTCAGCAGGTCAGAGAGGTAGGAGGGGGCAAGGCCTTGGATGGCCTTAAAGGTGAGGACGAGGATCTTGAACTCGATCCTCTGGGGGATGGGGAGCCAGTGGAGTTGGGCGAGGGTGGGAGTGATGGGATCTGCAGCTTGTGAAGGGAAGAGTTGGGAAGGCCGATGAGGAGGGAGTTCCTGTAATCAAGCCTTGAGGTGAAGAATGCGTGGATAAGGGTTTCAGCAGCCTGAGGGGTGAGGCAGTAGCGGAGTCTGGCAATGTTGTGGAGGTGGTGATAGGCAGTGCCGGTCATGGAGTGGATGTGAGCAAGAAAGGACAGTTCAGGGTCAAACAAGACACCCAGGTTCCCGAGTGGCTTAGTGAGGATGATTGTGCAGCCGTGGAGGCTGATGCTGAGCAGTCGGTCAGGACGCCAGTAGTCCTGGAGTTCAGGGTGGAGGCAGAGAGGTAGATTGGGTATCATCCGCATACACGTGGAAATTCACGTGGAAAAGGTGGTTAGAGATGGCCTTGTCAGTGATGGTGACATCCGAGACGCTGAGGCCCCGGGTGATCCAGGCACTCGGAGCAGAGGCAGAGGGAAGCAAAGAGAGTGGAGATGTCAGAGATGAAGGTGGGAGAGGATTTTGGGGGGGCGGCAGAGTAAGAAAATTTTCAGAGAGAGGTGGGAGGGATGGCAGAGGGTAAGGTGTTCAAAGGAGGGGAACAAGCCGTTGGAGTAGGGGGATAGGGCAAGTGATGCCGTGGATATGAGGTCTACACCACTGCCACGATGGTTGGGGCATGGGGCATGGTGGTAAGTGTAGCCGGGTGGTGTGGCCTCAGTGAGGGGGAAGGTGTCACCTGGGGTGATCTAGGTTTCTGTTAGTGCCATGATGTCAATGTTCTCATCGAGGATGAGTTCATTGATGGCCAGGGTCTTGTTGGAGATGGAGTAGGTATTTTGAAGTCCAATGTGGAGTGAAAAGTTGGCAGGGGGGTGTGTGGGATGGGAGGTGGTAGGGGAATGGTTGGCAGGAAGGGTTGGGATGCAGATGAGGGAAGAGAGGTTAGCCCCCGGAGTCAGGGTCCGGGGTGGCTTGCGGCGATAGTGGGGAATTAAGCAGTCGGTGTGGCTGCTGCTGGACAGCCAACGCCGAGTGCCTCGATGAGCCCGGCGGAGGTTTCCAGGCTGGAACAGAGGGAGGCAGTGGGGGGGTCAAGCAGAGATAGGAGGCGGGGAGGGCGGAGAGAGAGCAGGACAGAGCGGGAGATTTGCAGGGAGGGGGGCATTTTGAGTAAAGTTATTTACTCTCAGAAAACTGATGTACGAAACTCCACGTCCATACATATAGCTAATGTTTCTTTCTATCCATCATGTGGTGTTGCATTAACTGATTAAAAACAGTGCATCTTTTGTCATGATCGGGTTTTCTGTAAGTGTATCAAAGACAAGAAAATTCTGTTGCCTCTTAACAGTCCCAGGGCAGTTGCTGTGTGTCAGGGCAGATAGATTCTCGCATCTTACAAACAAATCTTATTAAAATGGAAAATAAAATAGCAGTTGCTGGGAACACTTAGCAGGTCAGGCAGCATCTACGGAGAGAGGAAAGTGGATTAGCATTTCAGGTCGATGATCTTTCATCAGCCTGACCTGCTGAGTGTTCCTAGCAACTTCTGTTTTTATTTCAGATTTCCAGCATATTTTGCTTTTTGCTTATATAAATGTAACCTGTGTCAGCCTGGCTCAGTGTCGGAAGGTTGTGCGTTCAAATCCCAAATCCAGATATGAAATCACATAATAATAATAATAATAATAATCCTTGCATTTGATATAGCGCTTTTCACGTCGGGAGGACGTCCCAAAGCGCTTCACAGAACACACTGTAAAGTGAATTGACTGCATGTTTGTGGGCGAATGCGACAGCCAATTACGCAGAGCAATGTCCCACAAACAGTCGTGCATTGAAAATGACCAATTTATTATTGTTTGTTTTTTTTTGGAGGGATTATTATTAGGCGTGTGGAGTAAGGAAACTTGCCCAAGGTTTCGCCCTGCCTGGAATTGAACTCAGGTCTCTCTCGCTTGCAAAGCGAGTGCTCTAACACTGAGCTACAGGACTCCACAAATATATAAAAACAATCTAAGCTGACTTCAATGCAGCGCTGGAGGAGTTGCTGTATTGTCAGATGAGATATGAAACCAAGATCCTGTCTGCCTGTTCAGGTGGATGTTAAGTATCCCATAATGCAATTTAAAAAGAGAAGGGAGTTTCTCCCAGTGTTCTCAAATAAAATTGGTCATTCACTCCATTGCTGTTTGTAGGACATTGCTGTGCGCAAAACTGGCTGTTGCAATTCTTCCACAAAATACACAGTAACTCCACTTTACAGTATATCCTGTGAAGCATCTTGAGACGTCATGATGATGTAATAAAGCGTGATATTAAATGCAAGTATTATTATAATAACTTCATTGTCCAATGTTATACCGAGCAAATTGCAGGTTAATTTCAGTTTCACGCTGTCCATTGCTGGACTTTTAGTGCATTTCAATATGTACAATTGATGTTCCCTGACTGGTGTGAAACAAATCAATGCAGTTGAGTCATCAGTAACAGCCTCCTGCATCTTAATCAGACTGATTTTTACAGGGGAGAGACTGCTCCAAGATTTTTATAGATCAATTTTGTGATCATTTATAGTTGGTGCTATGTATAACAGGCTAACGGCTGCAGAATGTGGTGGCTTTGTGGGGTGTAGTAAATTAATTGATCAAAGCCACGTTTGTGTATTGATATGTTTCGATTTTGCCCATGTTTTACTGTGACTTATTTGGGATTAATCAAATTTCGTTTTTTTTTAATTAAAAACAGATCTACAAATATCGGTGTGAGTCTGAAAACTGGGGCAGGATGTAGACTGACACAAAAAAAGAGAAGGACTTGCAATTACAAGGTTAACCTTGCCAGTGGTTAGGTTGATCATTAAATATTAATAACTCTTGCATTTGATACAGTTTTTCCGGGGGTAATAATTCCTTCCAAAAAAAAATTTATAATTTGGTCACTCAATCCACAACTGTCTATGGGACACTGCTGTGCGCAATTGACTGCCATGCTTCACCCACACAATGTATAGTTAACTCACTTTACAATATATTCTATGAAATGCTTTGAGACATCTCGAAGACGTGGATAAGATGCTATGTCAAATGCAAGGATTATTATTGTTATGTCTTATCATGCTTTGCAGGATTTATTGTGAAGTGCAGCAACTGCGTATTCGTAGGAAACTACATTTAAATAAATTATCTTAATTTATCTGTTGCATTCAGGCATTCTCATAGAAAACAAACAGTCACTACACGTTGCACTTAATCTTGTGAAGCTCCTTGACGTAAAAGGCACTACAATAAACCTCACAGAAGTCAGTTGGAACCGTACATTTAATATGATTTATCCAAAGTATGAGTAATGTGAAACATAAATAATAGGAAATTCAACAGGAATTGGGTAAATGTACAACTTAGGCAATTATACGATTTATACAGATCAGACATTTGCAAGGTTTACTGTATCAAATATCAAATATTTTTCCCCATTATTCTGACATCACTCCAGATTGTGTGTGTTACAGTTCCTGACTTTGGGCTATCTAACAAATCCCATTTGTCATGATGGAAATATTTTAAATTCCTGCCCAAGCTTCAATCAGCACAATTATGATTGCAGATTCATTTTCACATTGTTCCATGAGATTTCAATTTCAGTCATTTAACATCTGTTGCTTCGATATTTTATTTGGCCCATTTACTCCATAATGCACAGATGAAATAAATTACGGTTTATGAAGATTTATCTTCATTTTGCTCCATTTTCACATCACTTTTCAGTTTTTCCTCATCACTGCATCATTGTCACATTGACATTCAGTCAAGGAAGTGATGAGCAGCCAATGTACAGTCACTCAATAGACGGCATCTTATGGAGATGGATGTACCATCAGACATTGCCAGTGACAGAGCAATGCACTTAACAGTTAAGATCACTTCAGCAATTAGGTACAGCCTGGCTCAGTTGGTAGCACTCTCACCTCTGAGGCAGGCAACCTTATCTCAGGATTTTGAACGCACACAGTCCAAGATCCAAGATTACAACATCATCTCTCATAATTATTTAGATAATCATTTGGGGAGGACAAGTTTGCAGGGCTATGTGGAGAGAGCGGAGGAGTGGGATTGATTTGGATAGCTCTTTTTAAAGAACGGGCACAGACACCATGGGCCAAATGGCCTCCTTTTGTGTATAATTCTATGATTCACAGTCGAGGCAGACACTCTAACGCAGTGCTGGGGTTGCACTGGGGATAAAGCTAAGAGAATTCTTATTGATCCAAGATTACAACATCATCTCGCATCTTTCTTCATCTAATAAACCTTCTTACCTGCAAAGCGCAATCATCCAATTATTTCAGTGAGAACAGAGAATTGGCAATTCATGTATTTTACTTTGCGAGAGTTAGATTCAGATGGGAGTTAAAAGCATCTTGGACCCAATATCTATGTTTAGGATGGCTACATTATTGGGACTGAAAACGGATCAGTATTCTTCAAGAAAGATATTGCATTATCATTCAGGTCCATTGTGTCTTTATTTTAACAAAAGAAAACATCAATAGGCTATTACATAGCGTGTAGATAAGCTATCCCACTAATCAAATGAAATCTCAATTTCAATTTCAAACCATTTAGCAGGTAGCATTGGGAAGTAGAATTTGGTGCTGTAGATACTATGTTTTTTTTCTTTTGTGTGCTGAACTAATTCATAAACAGCAAGTGAGGAAGATCGATGTGTCTGAAGCTGTGAGGAGTCTGGATTATCATGACTCTGTAGTTGGCAGATGATTTTTCTTTACGATCAAAAAAGTTGAGAGACCAGATCAGCAAGTTTGTTGTTGCAACCATCTCCATTAGACCTGCGCTGCATCCTCTCCTGTCCATAAGGCACATAGGAACAGTAATATGTGTATACATGTACTTTGATGGTTTCAGTCTTATGAACTGATTTATGAATAAGTAAATTAAGTTTGAAAAAAACTTTATGAACATGTAATGGAGTGAAAAATGTACGTTTCATAACCAATCTGATGTGACATAATAATAATCCTTGTCATATAGTGCCTTATCACATCTCGAAGCTCTTCGTAGAATATACTGTAAAGTGTATTGGCTGTATATATTTGGTGGGTGAAACGTTTAAGAGGTAAGCCATTCCCTTAATCTGACAAGTTAGTTGAAAAGACTCAAAGTAGGTCCTGACTTCAATGAGAAGCCATCCAAGCCATAGTTCTGTTTTAATATCAAGAAGATCAGATGAAAATTGACTTTACTCTATGAATATGGATATAATGGGGAGGAGGTGACCATGAGCACAGTCGAAGAGGAAGGTCTTCAGTCGTGATCTAAAAGAGGGGAAGGAGGGGCAAGGTATCTAACCACCAGGTGACCCTTGCATTACAAGGACTGCGATACCTTCTTATTTCTTACTGTCTGGAAAAAACATGTCAGACTTACACTCATTTTCCTGGATAAGGACTATTAAAGTCTGTTTCTATTTACAATAAAAACCCAAGTGTTTATCAGTGCATTTGGTCAGAAACAATTTCAATTGTGCTGAACTCTTGGAGGATGCTGAAGGACCTAAAAACCATGGCCAGCACACAAATGCTGCAGCTTCTCAGGTAACATTTCTGTCTATGGGTCCTCCCTCCCAAGTCTTCAGTTCTGTTCACAATGAGTAGAAATTGCTGTCCCTCTTGAGTGAACATCTCAAAGCTTCAATCCCATTAAAGTCGTTATGACTGCAGACAGGGCTACTCTCTTACCACCACTCTCTTACCAGCAAATACTGTAAAACCTCCACTCAAAAGGAAAAACCTGTGAGCAAATAGTTTCCCACAACATATCAAGGGAAAGCAGCTCAGATTAATTGAAAGCAATAGTCTATTATGCCCTCAAAGCATTCTTCTCTAGCAAGCATAATAGCCAACCCGTGCAACTGTGATGAGCTGGATAAAGATAAGACACTGTAAAATATTACATTTGCACTACAGAATCTGTTAATTTGGCCCACTGAGTGTTAGAAAGGAAAGCAGATGTTTTTTTAAATGGCTCAATTAGTGAGAGGCACACAGCAGGCATAAGATAAGATTGGTTATTTCACCACTGTTTGTGGAGCATTTCTGTGTGCAAATTGGCTGCCGCATTTGCCTACAAAATACATAGACACTTCAAATCCTGTGAAGCACTTTGAGTCACCTTGGAGATATGATAAGGTGCTAAATGAAACCAAGGATAATTATTATCATAAAACGCAAAATACTGCAGATGCTGGAAATCTGGAACAAAAACAGAAGTCACTGGGAACACTCAGCAGGTCAGGCAGCTTCTACGGAGAAAGGAAAGTGACTCAACGCTTCGGGTCCACACTCTTCGTCAGAACTGGGGCATGTTGGGATGGAAAGGCTTTCAAGGCTTTGTTTTACAGTATTAACAAACCGAGGGAAAATTATTTTTCCCCCCCTTTTGTTTTGCAGTATTAACACCTCTATTCCCCTGCTTTGTTGCAATCCACACCTTTGGTATCATTAACATCATTAACACCTCTTTAACTCATCACCCCCTGTCCTCTGCTCCATTTTCTCCTTTGTCTTCCTTGCCCAGTCTCCCCCCCTCTCTGTTAGCCCTTAAAAGCCTCTCCATCCCAACATGCCCCAGTTCTGACGAAGGGTCATTCATGGACCCGAAACGTTGACTCACTTTCCCTTCTCCATAGATGCTGCCTGACCTGTTGAGTGTTCCCAGCGACTTCTGTTTTTGTTTATTATTATCATAGTAATCTCCACCATGTAACAGATACTGAACAGACAAGTGCTGCTGTTCAGTGTTATTTCACTGTAGAAACAAAAGCTCTGATTAGAACATGTTATTTCACTGACATAACACGAGTGATACAATATACGTCCTGTACAATTGGGTGCTGAACAAACCAGATATTGGAAGAGGATGAGCCTATACTGTTCATTTCCAGCACAGACTGTAGTGCTGCACATCATAAAGCTATATATAGTCTTAACATTTGACACAGCACCTTTCACGTTGGAAAGGTGTCTCAAAGTACTTCACAGACTTTACTATAAAGTGTAGTAACTGTGTTTCGCAGGTGTACTTCTGGTTTTTAATAAGGCTATTGTACTACTGTCTTAAACAAGATTTCTAAAACATTTGTTCCTCAACCATGTGCGATCTGTATTTTTTCTACATTCTCTCAATTATTTTAAATGAATCTCTTCTTTCAGTTGTGCCAGAGTGAGGAGGTGCCTGATAAAAGCCAGGTTGTGAAAGGAAGGGAATAAGAAAGACTCAATGCAGAGCATTCTCACACTCAAGCCTGCAGCAAGTGTTAGAGCCGTAGATTGATGGATACACATTAATGAGCAATCCTACTCTCGTCACACCTATGGCAGATAATCATAATCCTTACATTTGATATAGCGCACCATCGAAATGTCTCAAAGTGCTTCACAGAATATACTGTAAAGTGAATTAACTCTATATTTTGTGGGCGAAACACTACACCCAATTGCGCACAGCTGCGTCCCACAAGTCACGGATTGAGTGACTAAATTTTTTCTCCTTTACAATGTAAAACTATTCTACAGTTTTTATACTGACTAATGAGGTTTTGCCTTTTAATTCAACTACCATGATTCTGCAGTAAGCCTAATGGTGCATTTGACTTCTGCGGATGAATCAGATATTGATTAGGAAGGCAGTAGGTTGGGTTGATAATAAGATTATACAGCATTAATATTATCCAAAGTCAGTAACTTGATCATCAGACCATTGTCACTGACTCCCATGGATTATATGAATTCCCAATGTTACTCCAGAAACAAAAAGATTATTTGAAGAAATTAATAAATTGTTAAAATAGTTTTTTTTTAATTTTGGTCCATCTTTGGTCATCTTTGGTTGTTCATCCTTGTTGTCATCCGTAGCTCTTTTCTCATCTCCCATGATGTTCTTCTATATTGGTTTTCTTTATTGTCTTCTATCCAATATTATCTTGGTTGTTTACCTGGTTTTATTATTTTCCCTTTTGTCCGCCCCTCTGTTCCGATATTCTTCTTTCTGAACCATCCCTTCTCCTTTATTTTGAAGCATTTCTCTTTTCCTTCTCCCTTTTGTTTTGCATTTCTTCTCTTTCTTTGTAGTTGTGGTTTTAGTCTGTTTTCTACACCTATTAATCTGTCTCTTAATTGTCTTGACATTAACATTTATGCCAGTGATCTTTCATTTATCTGTGTTGCTAAGTGTTCATTTTCTTTTGTGATTTCTGCTTTCCTCAACATTTTCTTGATTGTTTGCACTGTTCTCTCCACCATACCATTGCTCTGTGGATATCCCAGGAATGCTGTTCTGTGCTCGATTCCCCAACCCTTTGTAAATTTCATATATTCTTAAATAGGATGTGTTATATAAGGGTGTGTTAGTAGCTTCATTTATCAATCCAAACTCTCAATAATCCACCACTCTAAGTCAAATGCTGTGCCCCACTCCCAATGCCTTTTTGTATTTCCAGCCCTTCTTCTTATTGTCCCTTTTGTTAATAGTTGATTTACTCTTAAAGGAATATCCAACAGCAGCCTGGGTAAAACTTATCAAGAATAATTCTGTGAATTTATAAACACAAAATATTAAAGAGAAGCTGATTCCCAGAATAAATATTGTGCCCAAACTCACTTCAGATACAATAATCTGCCTCTGGCACAGAAAAATATTAATACGTGTTACATACATCTATGAATCATTAATTCCAATGTTTGAAAGTATACTAAAACTTGCATTCATTCATAACAGAAAAATAACAACGTGCATTTATATAGAGCCTTTCACGCGGGGTGGCGTCTCAGAGCACTTATAACAAAGTTCTAATAACAAAATAAAATGGGAATTAACAGTGCCATGAGACGTTTCTTAAATGTGAAAGATGCTATATAAATGTAACTTCCACCATTGTGGATGGGCTTTCATTCTATTCGACCCTCGCTCTCTGAAACTCCATCAAAGGGTCTGTCTAACTTGCTCTCTCCCTGCTTCCTGTTTATAAAACCCATCTCAAAAACAAGTTTCCTGTTCTGACGAAGGGTCGTGGACCCAAAACGATGTCTCACTTTCCTTTCTCTATAGATGCTGCCTGACCTGCTGAGTTTTTCCAGCTCTCCCTGTTTTTGTTTCAAATTCCAGCATCTGCAGTATTTTGTGTTTTGTTCAAAAACAACCACATTGGATGCTTTGGGACGTACGGAACTCTTGGTTTGGTTTGGATGCTCTTAAGGCATGGTGCTGGGATTCAGCATGTATCAGATACTCGGCTGACCCCCAAAAAACTTTCTGTCATGGCCAAAGAGATTATTTACTTTGAGGTATAACATTATGGGTGAAGTGACTCACTTTTATACATCATGGTTTCAAGACCTGATGTATAAGCTCAGACAGTTTAATTGCTACAAGCTTACTGCCTGGCACATGCAGGTAACAATGATGCATGACTCATTTACTTCAACCCTGTTCAATTTTCAAGGTTTATTAGACTAGGGCAAACCAACAGGTTGCGTGGTTGATTACTGCTTAGCAGAATACTGTAGGGTCACATCCAGTTCACTGCCCATCACTAGCTCCTGAATCTCATCACCTCTCAATTCTGGTCACATGGTGTGAAAATGAGTCATCCTGCGCTGGAGGGAGGACAACATGATTCCACCTTTCACTTCCTGATGGCTCTGACTCCTACAGTCTGATTGTGATGCACCATTAATACTGAGTGTGAAGAAGTCTATTTAATCTTCTCGAGAGCGAGTTAAGGATGCATGATATCAAGTTCACTGTGATTCAGTGAATTTAAACCCAAACCTTTAAGAAATCACCTGTATTAAACCTTGGATTATGTTCCAGAATAGGAGCAAATATAGAACTAAAGTTGACTGGTATGTTCGAGTAACACTACCAGGATAAACAATGGGCTCGTTTCCAAGTCAACAGAATTAGACAAAAGCTCATCTTTATCCGCGTGTATTTGAAATACACACAGTATTTGAAGTATAATGTAGGGAAGTGCAAAGTCATCCACCTCGGTAGCAAAAACAGTAGAGCGGGTTATTTTTTAGAAGGGGAGAGATTGGAATGTGTTAGCGTCCAGAGGGACTTGGGTGTCCTCGTACACCAATCACAGAAAGTTAGTCTGCAGGTGCAGCAGCAATTAGGAAGGCGAACGGTATGTTAGCATTCATTATGAAAGGATTAGAGTATAAGAGTAGGGAAGTCTTGCTGCAACAGTATAGGGCCCTGGTGAGACCACACCTGGAATACTGTGTCCAGTTTTGGTCTCCTTATTTAAGGAAGGATGTACTTGCCTTGGAGGGGGTGCAGCGTAGATTTACTAGGTTAGTACCAGGGATGAAGGGGATGAGTTACGAGGATAGGCTGACCAATTTGGGCCTATATTCTCTAGAATATAGAAGAATTAGAGGGCATCTTATAGAAACCTATAAGATCATCAAAGGGCATGATAGAGTAGATAGTGGGAGATTGTTTCCCCTGGTTGGAGAAACTAAAACCAGGGGTCACAACCTTAAAATCAGAGGCAGCCCTTTCGCACTGAGTTGAGGAAGAAGTTCTTCACTCAAAGGGTGGTGAATGTATGGAACTCACTACCCCAATGGGCTGTTGACGCTCAGTCCTTGAACATATTCAAGACTGAGATAGATAGATTTCTTATTGCAAAAGGGATTAAGGGATATGGGGATAAGGTAGGGTTAGGTTATTAGCTGGAGTTAGATTAGAAGATCAGCCATGATTGAATGGCGGGGCAGGCTCGAAGGGCAGAATGGCCTACTCCTGCTCCTGCATGTTATGTTATGTTAAATAATATTTGCATTCAATAATATTTGCATATTTGCATGTATTATTTATTTAGATTTCCACGTAAATAGAAGATTCATCATTGGTTATATTCAGGTCTAGGTGAGCGATTGGACTAGCACTGATAAGCAAAGCTTTTTTCAGAAAGTTGTTTAATGATCCTTCAAAGCATGGAAAATAAATGGCTCCCTGCAAAATAAATCCCTAAAAGTGATGTCTCCACTTTGCTTGCTCGAGAATTAACCACAATAGAAGCAGTTTGAACTAAATGAAATATGCAATCTAATTTTCTGAAAAAATAAAGCACAGAAAGTTATCTTCAGCATTGCATACCAAGAATTGCTGATTCACAGATATAACAATAATAGTAACAATAATTCTTGCATCTCATTTTGCCCCTTTCACGTCGAGAGAACATCTTAAAGCCCTTCACAAGATTTACCGTGAAGTATAGTGACAAATATTAACAATAAAATTGGTCATTCACTTCATGGCTGTTTGTAAGACTTTGCTGTGCACAAATCGACTGCCAGGCTTTCCTATAAATATAGTTATTATACCTTACAATACAATCCCTTGAAGTGCTTTGAGGCATTGTGAGATGACATCTATATCAAATAGAAGGATTATTATATTATGATCACATATTTTCCTATCCTATGAATTTGATCTTGAAGTCTTGTTCTTTGCCTTATCAAAACAGTCCTATCACTTTACGGTGTATTCTGTGAAGCACTTTGAGACGTCTAGAAGACGCGAAAAGGGCTATATCAAATGCAAGGATTATTAATATTATGCGTTTCCTGCTCATAGTCCTGCTGTGAAACACGTCCAATGCTATATAGAGAGCTGTGGTGTTTATATAGCAGCAGCACATCACACCTAACTGCTCACTTGATTTCAGCACCACTTGATTTCAGCACCACAGCAAACAAAAGTCCAGTGACATTAATTATTATTCATCAGCCTGCGCTTGATAGAAAATAACCTTATTAATTGTTTCAAGGAAAACAAGCTGTTTAATAAAGAAAACATTTCATTTTTATAACACTTTATAATGTTAAAATATCTCGAAGCAGTTTACCATCAATCTTAGTGATTTGTATTGTAAGCAAATAAAACTTCCATTTTGATATAGCAAGACGACTCAAAGCGCTTCACAGAATAGACAGTAAAGTTAATTGACTGTATATTTTTTGGGCAAAATGCAGGAGCCAATTGCGCACAACAGTGTCCCACAAACAATCATGGATTGACTGACAAATGCAGCAGCCAGTTGCTCATGTAAGGTCCCACAGGTAGATGAGGTGAATGACTATTGAATTTAGGTGCCTGTTGGCTAGAATTCTGGTAAGATTTTTTTTGTGGTGTCATGGGATCGTAACGTCCTGTTAAACAAGCATATAGGACCTCATGTTTAACGTTTTATATGAAATACTTTACCTCTGACAATGCAATGTTTCCTATACTTTACTAGAGGAATAATAAGGCCATGTTAGATTGTATTGGGAAAACGTACATAGAATCAGCAGACATAGTCATTGATACATTCAGGGTTGAAGCCACCACCTCAGCTATTAGTTACAGTCTGTCTCCTTTTTACCTCAGGTCTTAAAACACAAATCAGCCTCTGATTTTAGTGGGACACCACTCGCATGGTTTGAGTCATATTTCACTAACCACCAACAATACATCTCAGCAAACGGCTTCCCCTCCCGCCACCCCTGGCCTGCTTCTTTTCCTTATCCACACCCTTCCTCTTGGCAATGTCATCCACAGACATGGGGTCAACCTCCACATGTATGCGGATAACACCCAAATCTACTTCTCCTCCAGCTGCGATTCCCAGTCCACTGATGTCCTGTCAGTTTGTTTAACAGACATCAAGGCCTGGATGAGCACAAATTTCCTGCAGCTGAATATCGGCAAGATGGAAGCCATACTCATTGGCTCCGGTAAATGTCTTCTCTCCTGCGGGTCTGAACTCTCAACCTCCCCAAGCTCTCCCTCAGACTCTTCATACCTGTTAGGCAACTTAAACGTCAGGTTCGATCCCCAGCTTTTCCTTCTACACTATATCCGGTCCCTGACCAGGACCACTTTTTTCCACCTCCATGACATTGCCCACCTCCATCCGTACCTCACAACAAAAGCAGCCGAAACCCTTGTCCACGCCTTCGTCACTTCCTGGCTACACTATTCCAATGCTTTCCTCGCTGGTCTCCCCAGCTCCACCACACACAAAATACAACTAATTCAGAACTCTGCCGCCCACATTCTCACCTGCATAAAACTCTGTAACAACAACAACAACTTGGATTTATATAGCGCCCTCCACGCCGGACGTCATCTCAGAGCACTGTACCCCCATCACATCAGTCATTTCCAGGCTCCACTGCCTCCCAATTACTGAACAGATCGATTTCAAGATCTTCTCACTCATTTTCAAATCCTTCATGACCTCACATCTCCCTACCTATTCGATTTGCTCACCTCCCATTACACCACCCGCTGCATCCACTCAGCTGGCTCCGGCCTCCTAATTGTCCCTCGTGCCCTCCGCTCCACCATAGGTAGCCATGCCTTATGCTACTGTGCCCCAAAACTCTGGAACACTCTCCCTCAATCCATCTATCTTGCCCCCTCCCTCACCAATTTCAAATCCCACCTAAAGACCTTCCTTTTTGATCATGCTTACAGTCACCTCCTGCCTCCCTCTCCCCCTGGCTCGGGGTCAGACACCGCTACTGTCAAGCGCTCTGGGACTCTACCCCCATGAAGGGCGCTATATAAATGGAAGTTGTTGTTGTTAATTTCTGATTTGTACATAAATTGGCTAAAAAATACTTTGGATTGTGAGCTATTCCAAATATAATTAAACAATGTGTAAGGGAAATGGCGAAGTAACAAAATCTTATGTTCTTTTAGAAATCCTGGTCCTCACCTTCAAAGCCTTCTGTGACCTTTCTCCCCCCAACCTCTACAACCTCCTAAACCCTACCAACCTGCCCACTCCCTCCACTCAGCGGGCTCCGGCCTGCTTCAAGGCCCCCACCTCACCCGCCCCACCATTGGCGGACGGGCCTTCTGCCACTCTGCCCCCACCCTCTTGAACTCCATCCCGCGGTCCCTCTGCCTCGCCCCCTCCCTTGCCTCCTTCAAGACATATCTTAAGACTCTTCTCTTCGACCGTGCCTTTGGTCAACCTCCTTACTCCCCTGCCCTCCACCCTCCCCAACCCCAACCCTCAGCTCAGGTCTGAAACATTGATTGTCCAGCATCTTGGGACGTCCTCCTGATGTGAAAGGGGCTATACAAATTTAATTTTGCTATTGTTGTATAGCCCTGAAAGTAGCCCTAAAGGCAAAATGTGAAGCGTTCCCATGTTAAGTGCTCAAAGAGCTGGGACTAGATTTTGAATTCCTAAAGATCCAATGGATTGATCTTTCATTGACCAAACATGATCTTCTAGATGTACCTCTGGGTCACGCTAATGCATGTTGGCAATTGTATTTAAGCTGAAAGTAGCCCTAAAGGCAAAAAAGTGCAATTAGCACTTGGGTTCGCAGTGTTGAAGATATGTCTACACCACACAGTGTGTCCTGGATTACTGAAGAGATTACTGGGGAGATGCCTGGCCAGTTAATTCCTCCCACAAAATATACAGTCAATTCACAGGTAATAATAATAATAATCTTTGCATTTGATATAGCGCTTTTCACGTCTAGACGTCTCAAAGCGCTTCATTGAATATGCTGTAATGTGAATTTACCGTATATTTGTGGGTGAAACGCGGCAGCCAATTGCACACAGCAGTGTCACACAAACAGTCGTGGATTCAAAATGACCAATTTTTATTATTGTTTTTTTTTGGAGGGATTATTATCAGGCATATGGAGCAAGGAAACTTGCCCAAGGTTTCGATCAGATCAGTTCAGATCATACTTGGGACATCCTCCCGACATGAAAAGCGCTCTATAAATGAAATCTTGTTGTTGTTGTTGTTGTTGATGCACTTCCCACACCAGCTCCACTTCATCTCCACAAACAGTTTCTCCACTAGCCCCCGCACCATCTTGTGCGACGTTTCTCAGGGCTCTGTCCTTGGTTCCCTTCTCTTCAATATCTATATGCTCCCTCTTAGTGACATCATCCACAGACATGGGGTCAACTTCCACATGTATGCAGACAACACCCTGTCTGCGTCCACCCCTGACTCCAGGACCACTGCTGTCCTGACAGAATGCCTGTCAGACATCAATTCCTGGATGAAAGCTAACTTTCTTTAGTTAAATGTCAACAAAACTGATTGGCTCCCATCAGCACCTCCACACCTCAGGCGCTGACAGCATCACCATCCATGGGTTGCACACTCCACCTTACTAAGCCAGTCTGGAACCTTGGCTTCGTGTTTGACCCTCAACTATCCTGTCTACCCCACATCCGTGCCATGACCCACTCTGTCGTCCCCCACCTCCTCAACATCACCCGGCTCCACCACTGTCTCACCCCACAGGCCACTGAAACCCTCGTATATTCATTACATCGAGGCTTGACTACGCAAACTCTTTGCTTGTCAGCCTCCCCAACTCCTCCTTCCACAGGCTGCAGATCATCCAGAACCAGGCTCCGTAACCCTATCACCTTCATCCTCGCCTGGCTCCACTGGCTCTCCATCACACAAAGGGTACAGTTCGAGATCCTGGTCCTCACCTTCAAAACGCTTCTTGCTCCCCCCTACCTCTGTGACCTAATCCCCTACTATCCTACCCAGTCCCTCCATTCAGCAGGCTCCATTGGCGGGCGGGCCATCTGCCACTCTCCCCCACCCTCTGGAACTCTATCCTGCACTCCCTCTGCCTCGCACCCTTCCTTGCCTCCTTCAAGACCCATCTCAAGATCCTCCTCTTCGACTGTGCTTTCAATCACTCTCCTTCCCAGGGGTGCCCTCCACCCTCCCCGAAACACTGACTGTCCAGCGCCTTGAGACATCCTCCCAACATGAAGGTGCTGTACAAATGTAATCTTATTGTTGTTACGTTGTATTCTGTAAAGCAGTTTGAGACGTCTCAAAGACGTGATAAGCTGCTATATCAAACGCATATATCAAATAATAATATTATTATTCCCAGGCACAAGCTTCACCATTCCCCAGAGGATTTGGGTGAGATGTGTAATTATTAATGGCCTTGAAAAGATGAAGGGTTGAGGGAACCCATTGAGATTGGAATCTTCAACACATAGGGCTGAGGAATCCTTACCTCAGTACACACAGTGTTGTTGTTACCTGATTGCTGCATAGATACTCTATTCTCTGACAGGGTGTTGATTGCTAAAAGCAATCTAATGACTGGTTATGTTAACAGGGATGTAAAGAGTGACTTATTACTACCACTGGAATCATTCTTACTATTGTGCAAGAGCATTGTTTGGTATTTCATCAGGTCTGAAGATAGCAACAAATAACAGAAAACTCCCTGAAATTTGAGTTGTGCCATAAATTGTAAGATTACATGCACAGCCATCCTCTCTTTAATTAGTTTTCATCTCAGCCCGATCGCACATTGCCATCTGAGGTTTGACCCTGGGTGATGGAAGCAGACAAATGGCACAATGCTGCAATATATGGCTTGTAAACAA
This sequence comes from Callorhinchus milii, assembly GCF_018977255.1. NCBI lineage: Eukaryota > Metazoa > Chordata > Chondrichthyes > Chimaeriformes > Callorhinchidae > Callorhinchus > Callorhinchus milii. The sequence continues at coordinate 9,067,914 of NW_024704754.1, forward strand.
TTAATGTGATGGTGAGTCTTATTGATGTCTTTAAAAATAGGCTGGAGAGACTGACCTTCCATCCCACTGTCCTTTATGCATTGTAACAGCATCTGCAAAAAAACACCAATGTTAATGACAATGCCCTCCATTTACAACAATTAATCTCACTTCAGACCATCATGTCACTGAGTGACAGCTGTATTTGCGATATGCTGCAAGTCCATTTATTTCCCCTGACACTTGAATGTATGTGGCCAAAGTGACTGGGGTCTGATGAAAATAGGAGTAATAAGACACATTTGCACACGGCTCCAATGCACACCTTTTATGGTGTAGACACAAGATAATCACACTTCAAAAGCCTAAATTTAACCTTAAAAAAGATTGAAATGCACAAAGGAAACAATTAACACAGAATACATTTCCTTATCAGAGAAAAAACAACTGGACTGATTGTGGCCCAGGTCACTGGACATCACATTCGTAGGACGTTGGTCTGTGTTCCCAAATCTCTCTGATATTTATCAGAAGGGTGCCAAGTCCATGCTTATGGCCTGAAATTCTCCTGGTCATAAATTTTAAAGCCATTATAATAAATCTATAATAATTGTCTTAAAAATGTAACTTTGTGCAGAAGTTTAGATCATTTTTATATTCTTTATATATATATTCTATATATATTAATATATTCTGTTATATATAATATATATTAAATATATTTAATAACATATTAAATATAAATATAATTTTAAAAATATTTTATATACTATATTTTATATTTATATTTAATGTATACTGTTCAACATTTTGAGATTCTCAATGATGTGATAAGGCACTGTATCAAATGCAAGGATTATTATTATTTTTAATTTGGAAGCTGAGTCAAATGAACTGTGGGAACTGATGATCAAATTAAGGTTGAATTTGAGGATGATTTTCACGATCTTAAATTTTTCAAAACTGGTCTTAGGGCTAAGAGCCTGAGACATTTCTCGCCTCTGGTGCTTATTTGGAAGGAAGTATGGAAATATCAGGCCTATGTCCCACACTGAAAAAATAGGCCTGTGTCCCCCTTGGCTAGTTAGAAAAGGAGCACTGTCAGAGTGCTCCTTTGACAGTGGAGCAGCAGACTGCCTCTGGTTAATGACAGCGTGTGTCACAGGAAAACTGAAGAAAAAAAGCAAGGACAGAAATACCTTATAAAGATGGGATCTCACCCTCAATACAGTTAAAAAAAGAAATCAGGCTGGGTGTGTGCTGTAAAACTACGCTTCCCTGATTCTATAAATGTCAAGTGAACAGCAGCTACAAAATATCAGTACACCAAAAAGAGAATACTGTACTCAAATTAGATTTTAGCAAACTTCAATGATACTCTTAGTTACACATCACTGTCAGACATTTACAGCAATACTGATCTGTAACCTTACAAATAGGCTCTGGATTTACAATCACCTGTTTTCAGACTGTAAGTCTTTCAGGTTTTGGTCGAGATACGCTTGTTCCTCACTAATAGTTCAAAGGTGAGTTACATGACAGTGAGAGTAATGGTGCGATTCCCTTGGACAGTCGATCCATAAATTGTAAGGCCGTGTCCCACAGCCATTCTCTCCCTCATTGATTAGTTTTAGTTACTCCCTGGCGTTTGACCATTTGCGATGGCAGCAGTTACAACACTGAGCAGAGCAGAGAATGACTTAATTTGGTTGTCCTATTTATGTGCAATATACATATGCATAGTTACAGCACTCTGTTGTTTGAACATCTAATAGCTGTAAGGACCACTAAATCAAAGCTAATGACGATTACGCAGAACAAGATATGGCAAGCACCTTTTTTAATTTGATTTTTATTTCCCCTGTTTATTTTATTGCCTCTGCTCACGTTAGATGCCACGTAGGCACTTGCAGTTGATAGGTCAAGAGAGTCTGGTCAGTACATCAATGACAAGACATCACTGGTTGGCTGTGCTCTGCCAACAGAAACTGTATGTTGTCTATCAATAGAGACTTGGCCATCCCTTGGAAGGGAACTGCCAAGATGTGGATGGGAGAGGATAGGGAGAGGCATTTGGAGGGTTGGATGTTCATGTGGATAAAAATACTGGCACGTATTAGTTGGCACAAAAGGCTTGTTTCAGTGCTGTCCAGTTTATGTCTTCAACCGTGCCTTCAGCTCCCCTCTTGACTCTCTACCCCCTCCTCGCTCCCTCCCTTCCCTCCCCTCATCCTGACCATTTACCCCCTGCTCGGGTCCCAACCCAACTGTCCAGCGCCTTGGGACGTCCTCCCTACGTGAAAGGCGCTCTATAAATGAAATCTTGTTGTTGTTGTTATTGGTAGGTATGACAATACTAGAATGAGCCACTATGTCAAACCAACCTGAAAGTCTCAAATTGGAAGCCAATTTTCTACTTTTCTTAAAAAGAACCAATTTCCAAATTAATACCAGATTTAGGAATTTTACACAATTCTGTGACATCTTAATTTTTAAGATATCATGCTCTTAAGGTCTAAGATGACGCGGCATTTCAGGCCTCTGGTCTGTGCTGGGTAACTATAGTTGAAACAGCCCTTGGTTAGGGAGGGTAAAATCAACCCAATATTGACTATTCTCTGGCTCCAACATGATGGTGCAATGTGGGTGAACCCTGGATGATAACAAAACAATTTGTGATTCCATCCAGTGTTTGATAGCTTGCCAGTTACTTGCAATTAAGGCTCGTGAATGAATGATCTGTTGCATTAGTAAAACAATGATTGCCAATGAAATCATTATCCCAGTGGAAGGAAACAACTGGATACTTCCAGGAGACCAGGGGGAGAAAATTGGAGGAGAAAAACTTATGGGAACAGATCAAAAAAGTTCTCAACAGTAATAATAATAATAAGACCATAAGACGTAGGAGCAGGAGTAGGCGATTCGGCCCCTCGAGCCTGACCCGCCATTTAATAAGATCATGGCTGATCTTCTAACCTAATTCCATTTACATTTCCATCCCGCCCTATCCCCAAATCCCTTAATCCTTCTATCCTTTAGAAAACTATCTACCTCAGTCTTGAATATGTTCAATCACTGAGCATCCACAGCCTTCTGGGGTAAAGAATTCCACAAATTCACTACACTCTGAGTGAAGAAATGTTTCCTCAACTCAGTTCGAAAAGGCTGACCCTTAATCTTGAGACTATGACCCCTAGTTTTAGATTCTCCAACAGTCTCACAGCATCTACCCTGTCAAGACCATTAAGAATCTTATAGGTTTCTATAAGATCACCTCTCATTCTTCTATATTCTAGAGAATATAGGCCTAGTTTATTCAGCCTATCCTCATAGGTCAACCCCCTCATCCCAGGAACCAACCTAGTGAATCTACTCTGCAACCCCTCGAAGGCAAGTATGTCCTTTTTTAAATAAGGAGACCAAACTGCACACAATATTCTAGGTGCGGTCTTGCCAAGGCCTTATACAATTGCAGCAAGACTTCCCTATTCCTGTACTCTAACCGTTTTGCAACAAACGCCAACATGGCATTAGCCTTACTGGTTGCTTGCTGTACCTGCAAACTAACTTTTGTGACTGGTGTACAAGGATCCCCAAATCCCTCTGAACACTGACACTACCTAGACTCTCCCCCACTAAATAATCTGCTTTTCTATTTTTACTACCTAGGTGAATAACTTCACACTTCCCCACGTTATACTCCATCTGCCACCTTCTTGCCCACTCATCTAGCCTGTCTATTTCCCTTTTCATTCCTTATATGTCATCCTCACAGCTTACTTTTCCACCTATCTTCGTATCGTCCGCAAATTCAGATATATTAAGTTCTATTTCCTCATCTAAATAATTGATATGGACTGTAAATAATTGAGGCCCAAGCACTGATCCTTGTGGCACTCCACTAGTCACATCCTGCCCTACTCTCTGTTTTCTTCCCGTGAGCCACACTCCAATCTATGCTAATATATTGCCTTTAATTCCATGGCCTCTAATCTTATGCAACGGCCTTTTAAATAATAATCCATCCAAAACTAAAAACAATAATAAAATTGGTCATTTTCAATCCACGACTGTTTGTGGGACATTGCTGTGCGCAATTGGCTGCCGCGTTTCGCCCACAAATATACAATCAATTCACTTTACAGCATATTCTGTAAAGCGCTTTAAGACGTCGAGAAGACCTGAAAAGCGTTATATCAAATGCAAGGATTATTATTATTATTATTATTATGTGGCACCTAAAGGCTGTTGCATAAGATTAGAGCCCATGGATTAATAATAATAATCCTTGCACGCTGAGAGGATGTCTCAAAGCACTTCACGAGATTTACTGTAAAGTTTAGCTAAATGCAGTAGACAAGTTTTCACACAACAATGTCACAAACAGCGATGACCATTTTATCTGGGGTTTTGCTGTTGACCTGGACACTGAGAGAAACTCTTTTGGAACAGTGCCATGGGATCTTTAACACCCATCTGAACAGGGAAATGGTTTAGCATCCAAAGTGCAACAAATATAACAATATAGCAAGCCCTCAGCACAGGGTTGGAGTGTCAGATGAAAGCATTCAAGCTCAAAGTCCCAATATGGGTTTGAACCCACAGCTTCCTGACTGGGAGGTGGGAGTGCTGCCGACTGAGCCAGGCAGGAGGCAGTTTGAGTAATGGAATGGGCACCAAGGACTTGACCTTGGAACCATCTGGAAAGTAGACCAAAGTAGATGAACCTGTGAGATACAAGTTTTTTGTCCATTCATTTGTACATTTGATGTTATTAGCAATGTCTTGTGACAAAAAAAATTCAAGCATATCTTATTAATAATTGGGAAGATCATCCAAGTGGAGGTTAAGGATCATGCAGTTGGGGGGTGAATGATATATGGGCTCCTGTGCAGTCCCTGGAGGGCATAGCTATTTGGCTCAGTGCAAGATTTAATAGCTGACTAAAGTTTGCTTTAGCTTTAGCCCAGCCAGCAGAACAGTACAATTATTTCCTTTTTGACACACAAAAGAGAACGTAGATAGGATAACATGAAGTTTTTGCTGTAATACTATAAATATATATTTTTAAATGGTCACTTAATTCAGTGGATCTGTTTGTGGGATACTGTTCTGTGCAATTTAGATGCCGTGTTCAACCTACAAAATACAGTCAATTCACTTTATAATATATTCTGTCAAGCACTTTGAGATGTCTCAATTAGGTGATGCACGAATTATTATTATTATTAAATACCTTTCCATACAATCCACTATAAACACTCACAGCCACTACAAACCCACTATTGACGTGGTTACGGTTCACTGGTTACCAGACGTCACTGTGGGCGGAGCGGCTCCGGATACTCATGCGCAGCGTGACTTCACTGGGACTATCCACAGTGTGTTTCTGTGTGTTTGTGAGTGTCTGTGTGTGTCTCTCGCTGTGTTTGTGAGTGTCTGTCTGTGTGTGTGTGTGTGGGTGTCTCTCGCTGTGTTTGTGAGTGTCTGTGTGTGTGTGTGTGTGTGGGTGTCTCTCGCTGTGTTTGTGAGTGTCTGTGTGTGGGTGTCTCTCGCTGTGTTTGTGAGTGTCTGTGTGTGTGTGTGTGTGTGTGTGTGGGTGTCTCTCGCTGTGTTTGTGAGTGTCTGTGTGTGTGTGTGTGTGTGTGGGTGTCTCTCGCTGTGTTTGTGAGTGTCTGTGTGTGTGTGTGTGTGTGTGTGTGGGTGTCTCTCGCTGTGTTTGTGAGTGTCTGTGTGTGTGTGTGTGTGTGGGTGTCTCTCGCTGTGTTTGTGAGTGTCTGTGTGTGTGTGTGTGTGTGGGTGTCTCTCGCTGTGTTTGTGAGTGTCTGTGTGTGGGTGTCTCTCGCTGTGTTTGTGAGTGTCTGTGTGTGTGTGTGGGGGTGTCTCTCGCTGTGTTTGTGAGTGTCTGTGTGTGTGTGTGGGTGTCTCTCGCTGTGTTTGTGAGTGTCTGTGTGTGTGTGTGGGTGTCTCTCGCTGTGTTTGTGAGTGTCTGTGTGTGGGTGTCTCTCGCTGTGTTTGTGAGTGTCTGTGTGTGTGTGGGTTTCTCTCGCTGTGTTTGTGAGCGTCTGTGTGGATGTCTCTCTGTGTTTGTGCATATCTGTGTGTGTATCTCTGTGTTTGTGAGTGTCTGTGTGTATGTCTGTCTCTCCCTCTGTGATTGCAAATATCTGTGTGTGTGTGAGTGTCTCTCTGTGTTCGCGAGTGTCTTGTGATTGCGAGTATTTCTGAGTGTCTCTGTGTGTTTGTGAGTCCCTCGCAGCGTTTGTGAGTGTCTGTGTGTGTGTGTGTGAGTGTCCCTCGCTGTGATGTGAGTGTCTGTGTTTGTGTGTCCCTCGCTGTGCTTACAAATGTCTGTGTGTGTGTGTGTGGGTGACCCTTGTGTGTTTGTGAGTGTCTGTGTGTGTATCTCTGTGTTTGTGATTGTCTGTGCATGTGAGTGTCTCTCTCTGTGTTTGCAAGTGTCTTGTGATTGCGAGTGTTTCTGTGTGTCTCTGTGTTTATGAGTGTCTGTGTGTGTGGGTGTCCCTCACAGTGTTTATGAGTGTCTGTGTGTGTGGGTGCCCCTCGTTGTTTTTACAAATGTCTGTGAGTGTGGGTGTCCCTCGCTGTGGTTGCGAGCGTCTGTTTGGATGTTTCTCTGTGTTTGTGAGTGTTTGATTGTGTCTCTCTGTGTTTGTGAGTGTTTGTGTGAGTATCTCTGTGATTGCAAGTATCTGTGCATGTGTGTGTCTCTCTCTGTGTTTGGAGGATCTTGTTATTGCGAGTGTTTCTGTGTGTCTCTGTGTGTTTGTGAGTGTCTGTGTGTGGGTGTCCCTCGCTGTGTTTGTGAGTATCTGTGTGTGTGGGTGTCCCTCGCTGAGTTTGTGAGTGTGTGTGGGTCTCCCTCAATGTGTTTGTGAGTGTCTGTGTGTATGTATCTCTGAATTTGTGATTGTCTGTGTGTGTGTCTCTGTGTTTGTCAGTTTCTGTGCGTGAGTCACTCTTTCTCTGTGTTTGTGCGTGTCTGTCTCTCTCTCTCTGTGATTGCGAGTATCTATACATGTGTGTGCCTCTGTGTGTTTGTGTGTGTGTGGGGGGTGTCCCTCGCTGTGTTTGTGAGTGTGTGTGTGTGCGGTGTCTCTCGCTGTGTTTCTGAGTGTGTGTGTGTCCTTCGCTGTGTTTATGAGTGTCTGTGTGTGTCTCTCTGTGTTTATGAGTATTTGTGTGTGCTTCTCTCTTTTGTGAGTGTCTGTTTCTCCCTCTGTGATTGCGAGTGCCTGTGTGTGTGAGTGTCGCTCTCTGTGTTTGCGAGTGTCTTGTGATTGCGAGTGTTTCTGAGTGTCTCTGTGTGTTTGTGAGTCCCTTGCAGCGTTTGTGAGTGTCTCTGTGTGTGAGTGTCCCTCGCTGTGATGTGAGTGTCTGTGTGTGTGAGTGTCCCTCGCTGTGATGTGAGTGTTTGTGCGTGTGTGTGGGTGTCCCTCGCTGTGCTTACAAATGTCTGTGTGTGTGGGTGACCCTCGTGTGTTTGTGAGTGTCTGTGTGTGTGGGTGTCCCTCGCTGTGTTTACGAGTGTCTGTGTGTGTGTCCTTCACTGTGTTTGTGAGTGTCTGTGTGTGTCCCTCGTGTGTTTGTGAGTGTCTGTGTGTGTGGGTGTCCTTCGCTGTGTTTGTGAGTGTCTGTGTGTGTGGGTGTCCTTCGCTGTGTTTACGAGTGTCTGTCTGTGTGTGTGTGTCCCTCGTGTGTTTGTGAGTGTCTGTGTGTGTGGGTGTCCTTCGCTGTGTTTGTGAGTGTCTGTGTGTGTGGGTGTCCTTCGCTGTGTTTGTGAGTGTCTGTGTGTGTGGGTGTCCTTCGCTGTGTTTGTGAGTGTCTGTGTGTGTGGGTGTCCTTCGCTGTGTTTGTGAGTGTCTGTGTGTGTGGGTGTCCTTCGCTGTATTTGTGAGTGTCTGTGTGTGTCCCTCACTGTGTTTGTGAGTGTCTGTGTGTGTGGGTGTCCCTCGTTGTGTTTGTGAGTGTCTGTGTGTGTGGGTATCCCTCGCTGTGTTTGTGAGTGTCTTGTGATTGCGAGTGTTTCTGAGTGTCTCTGTGTGTTTGTGAGTCCCTTGCAGCGTTTGTGAGTGTCTGTGTGTGTGAGTGTCCCTCGCTGTGATGTGAGTGTCTGTGTGTGTGTGTGGGTGTCCCTCGCTGTGCTTACAAATGTCTGTGTGTGTGGGTGACCCTCGTGTGTTTGTGAGTGTCTGTGTGTGTGGGTGTCCCTCGCTGTGTTTACGAGTGTCTGTGTGTGTGTGTGTGTGTGTGTATCCCTCGTGTGTTTGTGAGTGTGTGTGTGTGGGTGTCCCTCGCTGAGTTTGTGAGTGTGTGTGTGTGTGTGGATGTCCCTCACTATGATGTGAATGTCTGTGTGTGTGGTTGTCCCTTGCTGAGTTTGTGAGTGTTTGTGTGTGGGTGTTTCTCGCTGTATTTGTGAGTGTCTGTGTGTGTGGGTGTCCTTCGCTGTGTTTGTGAGTGTCTGTGTGTGTGGGTGTCCCTCGCTGTGTTTGTGAGTGTCTGTGTGTGTGGGTGTCCTTCGCTGTGTTTGTGAGTGTCTGTGTGTGTGGGTGTCCTTCGCTGTGTTTGTGAGTGTCTGTGTGTGTGGGTGTCCTTCGCTGTGTTTGTGAGTGTCTGTGTGTGTGGGTGTCCTTCGCTGTATTTGTGAGTGTCTGTGTGTGTCCCTCACTGTGTTTGTGAGTGTCTGTGTGTGCGGGTGTCCCTCGCTGTGTTTGTGAGTGTCTGTGTGTGTGTGTGGGTGTCCTTCGCTGTGTTTGTGAGTGTCTGTATGTGTGGGTCTCCTTCGCTGTGTTTGTGAGTGTCTGTGTGTGTGGGTGTCCTTCGCTATGTTTGTGAGTGTCTGTGTATGTGGGTGTCCTTCGCTGTGTTTGTGAGTGTCTGTGTGTGTGGGTGTCCTTCGCTGTGTTTGTGAGTGTCTGTGTGTGTGGGTGTCCTTCGCTGTGTTTGTGAGTGTCTGTGTGTGTGGGTGTCCCTCGCTGTGTTTGTGAGTGTCTGTGTGTGTGGGTGTCCTTCGCTGTATTTGTGAGTGTCTGTGTGTGTCCCTCACTGTGTTTGTGAGTGTCTGTGTGTGTGGGTGTCCCTCGCTGTGTTTGTGAGTGTCTGTGTGTGTGGGTGTCCTTCACTGTGTTTGTGAGTGTCTGTGTGTGTGGGTGTCCTTCGCTGTGTTTGTGAGTGTCTGTGTCTGTGTGTGTCCCTCGTGTGTTTGTGAGTGTCTGTGTGTGTGGGTGTCTGTCGCTGTGTTTGTGAGTGTCTGTGTGTGTGGGTGTCCTTCGCTGTATTTGTGAGTGTCTGTGTGTGTCCCTCACTGTGTTTGTGAGTGTCTGTGTGTGTGGGTGACCCTCGTGTGTTTGTGAGTGTCTGTGTGTGTGGGTGTCCCTCGCTGTGTTTACGAGTGTCTGTGTGTGTGTGTGTGTGTGTCCCTCATGTGTTTGTGAGTGTCTGTGTGTGTGGGTGTCCTTCGCTGTGTTTGTGAGTGTCTGTGTGTGTGGGTGTCCTTCGCTGTGTTTGTGAGTGTCTGTGTGTGTGGGTGTCCTTCGCTGTGTTTGTGAGTGTCTGTGTGTGTGGGTGTCCTTCGCTGTATTTGTGAGTGTCTGTGTGTGTCCCTCACTGTGTTTGTGAGTGTCTGTGTGTGTGGGTGTCCCTCGCTGTGTTTGTGAGTGTCTGTGTGTGTGGGTATCCCTCGCTGTGTTTGTGAGTGTCTTGTGATTGCGAGTGTTTCTGAGTGTCTCTGTGTGTTTGTGAGTCCCTTGCAGCGTTTGTGAGTGTCTGTGTGTGTGAGTGTCCCTCGCTGTGATGTGAGTGTCTGTGTGTGTGTGTGGGTGTCCCTCGCTGTGCTTACAAATGTCTGTGTGTGTGGGTGACACTCGTGTGTTTGTGAGTGTCTGTGTGTGTGGGTGTCCCTCGCTGTGATGTGAGTGTTTGTGCGTGTGTGTGGGTGTCCCTCGCTGTGCTTACAAATGTCTGTGTGTGTGGGTGACCCTCGTGTGTTTACGAGTGTCTGTGTGTGTGTGTGTGTGTGTGTATCCCTCGTGTGTTTGTGAGTGTGTGTGTGTGGGTGTCCCTCGCTGAGTTTGTGAGTGTGTGTGTGTGTGTGGATGTCCCTCACTATGATGTGAATGTCTGTGTGTGTGGTTGTCCCTTGCTGAGTTTGTGAGTGTTTGTGTGTGGGTGTTTCTCGCTGTATTTGTGAGTGTCTGTGTGTGTGGGTGTCCTTCGCTGTGTGTGTGGGTGTCGGGGAGCGGCGACAGAAGAGCGCGGGGAGGAGCCTGGGCCTACTGACCCAGGTACTTAAACTCGACGCCGGAGCGAGTGCAGCCAGTCGGGGAGCGGCGACAGGAGAGCGCGGGGAGGAGCCTGGGCCTACTGACCCAGGTACTTAAACTCGACGCCGGAGCGAGTGCAGCCAGTCGGGGAGCGGCGACAGGAGAGCGCGGGGAGGAGCCTGGGCCTACTGACCCAGGTACTTAAACTCGACGCCGGAGCGAGTGCAGCCAGTCGGGGAGCGGCGGCAGGACAGCGCGGGGAGGAGCCTGGGCCTACTGACCCAGGTACTTAAACTCGACGCCGGAGCGAGTGCAGCCAGTCGGGGAGCGGCGAAAGGAGAGCGCGGGGAGGAACCTGGGCCTACTGACCCAGGTACTTAAACTCGACGCCGGAGCGAGTGCAGCCAGTCGGGGAGCGGCGACAGGAGAGCGCGGGGAGGAGCCTGGGCCTACTGACCCAGGTACTTAAACTCGACGCCGGAGCGAGTGCAGCCAGTCGGGGAGCGGCGGCAGGACAGCGCGGGGAGGAGCCTGGGCCTACTGACCCAGGTACTTAAACTCGACGCCGGAGCGAGTGCAGCCAGTCGGGGAGCGGCGGCAGGACAGCGCGGGGAGGAGCCTGGGCCTACTGACCCAGGTACTTAAACTCGACGCCGGAGCGAGTTCAGCCAGTCGGGGAGCGGCGGCAGGACAGCGCGGGGAGGAGCCTGGGCCTACTGACCCAGGTACTTAAACTCGACGCCGGAGCGAGTGCAGCCAGTCGGGGAGCGGCGGCAGGACAGCGCGGGGAGGAGCCTGGGCCTACTGACCCAGGTACTTAAACTCGACGCCGGAGCGAGTTCAGCCAGTCGGGGAGCGGCGGCAGGACAGCGCGGGGAGGAGCCTGGGCCTACTGACCCAGGTACTTAAACTCGACGCCGGAGCGAGTGCAGCCAGTCGGGGAGCGGCGGCAGGAGAGCGCGGGGAGGAGCCTGGGCCTACTGACCCAGGTACTTAAACTCGACGCCGGAGCGAGTGCAGCCAGTCGGGGAGCGGCGGCAGGAGAGCGCGGGGAGGAGCCTGGGCCTACTGACCCAGGTACTTAAACTCGACGCCGGAGCGAGTGCAGCCAGTCGGGGAGCGGCGGCAGGACAGCGCGGGGAGGAGCCTGGGCCTACTGACCCAGGTACTTAAACTCGACGCCGGAGCGAGTTCAGCCAGTCGGGGAGCGGCGGCAGGACAGCGCGGGGAGGAGCCTGGGCCTACTGACCCAGGTACTTAAACTCGACGCCGGAGCGAGTGCAGCCAGTCGGGGAGCGGCGGCAGGACAGCGCGGGGAGGAGCCTGGGCCTACTGACCCAGGTACTTAAACTCGACGCCGGAGCGAGTTCAGCCAGTCGGGGAGCGGCGGCAGGACAGCGCGGGGAGGAGCCTGGGCCTACTGACCCAGGTACTTAAACTCGACGCCGGAGCGAGTGCAGCCAGTCGGGGAGCGGCGGCAGGAGAGCGCGGGGAGGAGCCTGGGCCTACTGACCCAGGTACTTAAACTCGACGCCGGAGCGAGTGCAGCCAGTCGGGGAGCGGCGGCAGGACAGCGCGGGGAGGAGCCTGGGCCTACTGACCCAGGTACTTAAACTCGACGCCGGAGCGAGTGCAGCCAGTCGGGGAGCGGCGGCAGGAGAGCGCGGGGAGGAGCCTGGGCCTACTGACCCAGGTACTTAAACTCGACGCCGGAGCGAGTGCAGCCAGTCGGGGAGCGGCGGCAGGACAGCGCGGGGAGGAGCCTGGGCCTACTGACCCAGGTACTTAAACTCGACGCCGGAGCGAGTGCAGCCAGTCGGGGAGCGGCGGCAGGACAGCGCGGGGAGGAGCCTGGGCCTACTGACCCAGGTACTTAAACTCGACGCCGGAGCGAGTTCAGCCAGTCGGGGAGCGGCGGCAGGACAGCGCGGGGAGGAGCCTGGGCCTACTGACCCAGGTACTTAAACTCGACGCCGGAGCGAGTTCAGCCAGTCGGGGAGCGGCGGCAGGACAGCGCGGGGAGGAGCCTGGGCCTACTGACCCAGGTACTTAAACTCGACGCCGGAGCGAGTTCAGCTAGGGAGGGGAGGGGACGGAGCGGGGAACTGCGACGTCATAGATTAGTTTTCAGGTGAGTGCGCGCGCACAAAAAAACAAAAAAAAAACCTCTGCGCCCCCCCCACCCCCAGGGGCTCACATCAGAGCCCACTATGGTCCTGTTGGGTTCGATGCCCCAATCTACGGGATAATGCCATCCACCTGACCGCTCGCTCCCGGTCCCCGCGTGCGCACTATGGCTGCCGCTTTGACCCGAGCCCCCTCACCCCCTCCCTCCCGCCCCCTCCTCTCTCCCCCCAAACCCTCCCCCCTCTGCATCTCTCCCGCTCTCTCCTCCTCTCTCTCCGTCCCTCTCGTCTTCTATCCCCACTTGACCCTCCCACAACCTCCCTCTGCTCCAGCCTGGGAATCCTCCGCCGGGCTCACCGTGGCACTCGGCGTTGGCTGTCCAGCAGCAGCCACACCGACTGCCCCATTCCCCACCACACTCGCCAGCCACCCCGGACACAGACCCGGGGAGTCAACCTCTCCTCCCTCATCCCCATTCCCCCCACCCCTGCCTCACAACCTGGACCCCCCTCCCCTCCCACACACCCTTCTGTCAACCGCTCCCTCCACATCGGACTGCAAAATGTCCGCTCCCTCTGCAACAAGGCCCTGGTCATCAACGATCTCATCCTTGATGAGAACGTTGATATCATGGCCTTGACAGAAACCTGGCTCACCCCAGGCGACACCTTCCCCCTCACGGAGGCCACGCCACCCGGCTACACCTCCCACCACATCCCCCGCCCCAACCGCCGTGGCGGTGGTGTTGCCCTTATCTCAAGGACACCACTTGCCCTATCCCCCTACTCCTCTGGCTCTTTCCCCTCCTTCGAGCACCTCACCCTCTCCCACCCCTCATTCCTCTCCCTTAAAATCCTCCTCCTCTACCGGCCCCCTAAAACCTCTCCCACCTTCATCTCTGACATTTCAACACTCCTCACATCTCTTTGCCTCTGCTCTGATCGCCTCATCATCCTGGGCGACTTTAACCTACACTTCACCCCCTCCTGCTCCATCTCCACAGACTTCTCTTCCCTGCTCTCCTCACTCAACCTTTCCCTACACATAAACTCCCCCACTCACAGTCACGGCCACCCACTCGATTTGGTGATCACCCGGGGCCTCAGTGTCTCGGATGTCACTATTACCGACAAGGCCATCTCCGACCACTACTTCATCTCCTTCACCACCTCCACCCCCCTCCCCACCTCCACCAGACCCACCACCATCTTCTACCGCCCTTGGAAGAAGTTACCCCCACAATCCCTAACCGATGCCTTGGAGTCCTCTGAACTCCTCTCCCTCTGGCCTTCAACCCTCACCGACCCCTCTTCTCCTCTCTCCCTCCTCCACAATATCCTCTCCTCCACACTCGATACTCTTGCCCCCATCACTTCCCGCACTGTCTCCTACTCCCGCTCCTCCCCCTGGTACACCACCCACCTCCGCTCACTGAAATGCCAGGTGCGGGCTGCTGAGCGCACCTTTGTCAAATCTGGCCTAACGGTCCACCGACAAATCTGGCTGGACCTCCTCAAAATTTACCGCTCCACTCTAGCCTCGGCCAAGTCGTCCTTCTACTCCAGGATAATCCTGGAGGCGAAGAACAACCCCAGGCTACTGTTTTCCACCACATCCCGACTCCTCCGTCCCCCCGCCACCCCGCGCAGGTCATCTCCTCCAACCTTCACTGCGAGGAGATGCTGGATTTCCTTGAATCCAAGATCAAGGGAATCCGCTCCGCGGTCACTTCCCCTCCAACTTCCACCCACCACCCACCCCTTCCCTCCCACACTCCGACTCCTACCCATCCTCCCCTACACACCTTCGTACCCGTTTCCCCACCCTCTGTCACTGAACTCATCCTATCCCTAAAACCAACCACCTGCTCCCTTGACCCCATCCCCACTCCACTCCTTATCTCCCAGCTCCATTTTCTTGCCCCACACATCACTGACATCATAAACCTGTCCCTCTCCTCTGGCTCTGTCCCCATTCCATTAAAAACTGCCATCATCACGCCCACCCTGAAAAAACCCTCCCTTGATGCGTCGCAGCTATCAAGCTACCGGCCCATCTCCAACCTCCCCTTTCTCTCCAAGGTCTTGGAAAGAGTTGTCGCCTCCCAACTGCGCTCTTTCCTCTCCACCCATTCTCTTTTCGAACCCCTTCAGTCAGGTTTCCGTGCTGCTCATAGCACAGAAACTGCCCTGGTCAAGGTCACCAATGATATCCTGACCATCTGTGACCAGGGCTCCCTCTGTCTCCTCGTCCTCCTCGACCTATCGGCAGCATTCGATACGGTCGACCACGCTATCCTACTCCACCGCTTGTCCTCCCACCTCAACCTTCAAGGCACTGTCCTTGAATGGTTTAGCTCTTACCTTTCCCACCGTCTTCACTTCGTCTCAACGAATGGCTTCTCCTCCACCCCCCGTACTGTCTCATGTGGTGTCCCTCAGGGCTCTGTCCTCGGTCCCCTCCTCTTCACCCTCTATATGCTCCCCCTTGGTGACATCATCCGCAAACATGGGGTTAACTTCCACATGTATGCGGATGACACCCAACTCTACCTTTCCTCCTCTACTCTCAACTCCACGACCACCGATGTCCTGACAGCCTGCCTGTCCGACATCGAGTCCTGGACGAGAGACAACTTTCTTCAGCTCAACGTGCGAAAAACCGAGGCCCTCCTGATTGGCTCACGTCAGCGCCTCCGCACCTCAGGCGCTGACACCATCAGCATCCAAGGCTGCACTCTCCACCTCTCAAAGCCAGTCAGGAACCTCGGCGTTTTGTTCGACCCTGAGCTGTCCTTTCTCCCTCACATCCGCACCACAACTGGCACCGCCTTCCATCACCTCCGGAATATCGCCAGATTACGGCACTACCTCACCCCTCACGCTGCTGAAACCCTGGTTCACGCCTTTGTCACCTCAAGGCTGGACTATGGGAACTCTCTCCTCGCCGGCCTTCCCGCCACCTCCCTCCACAAGCTGCAGGTCATTCAGAACTCTGCAGCTCGTGTACTGTCCCGCACCAGGCTTCGGGACCACATCACTCCCACCCTCGCTCGCCTCCACTGGCTCCCCATCCCCCAGAGGATTGATTTCAAGATCCTCATCCTCACCTACAAGGCCATTCACGGCCTTGCTCCCTCCTACCTCTCCAACCTACTATCCCCCTACCTACCTGCCCGTACCCTCCGTTCCTCTGGCTCCGGTCTGCTCCACGTCCCCCGCCCCAACCGCCCTACTATCGGTGGTCGGGCCTTCAGCCTCTCAGCCCCCAGGCTCTGGAACTCCATCCCCCAGTGCCTTCGCCTTGCTTCCTCCCTTTCCTCCTTCAAGGCCGGTCTCAAAACCTTTCTCTTTGACCGTGCCTTCAGCTCCCCTCTCGACTCTCTTCCTCCTCCTCGCTCCCTCCCTTCCCTCCCCTCACCCTGACCATTTCCCCCTCCTCTCTCCCTCCCTTCCCTCCCCTCACCCTGACCATTTCCCCCCTGCTCGGGTCATGACCCAACTGTGCAGCGCCTTGGGACGTCCTCCTGACGTGAAAGGCGCTCTATAAATGGAATCTTGTTGTTGTTGTTGTTGTGTCCTTCGCTGTATTTGTGAGTGTCTGTGTGTGTCCCTCACTGTGTTTGTGAGTGTCTGTGTGTGCGGGTGTCCCTCGCTGTGTTTGTGAGTGTCTGTGTGTGTGGGTGTCCTTCGCTGTGTTTGTGAGTGTCTGTATGTGTGGGTCTCCTTCGCTGTGTTTGTGAGTGTCTGTGTGTGTGGGTGTCCTTCGCTGTGTTTGTGAGTGTCTGTGTGTGTGGGTGTCCTTCGCTGTGTTTGTGAGTGTCTGTGTGTGTGGGTGTCCTTCGCTGTGTTTGTGAGTGTCTGTGTGTGTGGGTGTCCTTCGCTGTGTCTGTGAGTGTCTGTGTGTGTGGGTGTCCCTCGCTGTGTTTGTGAGTGTCTGTGTGTGTGGGTGTCCTTCGCTGTATTTGTGAGTGTCTGTGTGTGTCCCTCACTGTGTTTGTGAGTGTCTGTGTGTGTGGGTGTCCCTCGCTGTGTTTGTGAGTGTCTGTGTGTGTGGGTGTCCTTCGCTGTGTTTGTGAGTGTCTGTGTCTGTGTGTGTCCCTCGTGTGTTTGTGAGTGTCTGTGTGTGTGGGTGTCCGTCGCTGTGTTTGTGAGTGTCTGTGTGTGTGGGTGTCCTTCGCTGTATTTGTGAGTGTCTGTGTGTGTCCCTCACTGTGTTTGTGAGTGTCTGTGTGTGTGGGTGTCCCTCGCTGTGTTTGTGAGTCTGTGTGTGTATCTCTGTGTTTGTGAGTGTCTGTGTGTATCTCTGTGTTTGTGATTGTCTGTGCATGTGTCTCTGTGTTTGTCAGTGTCTGTGCATGTGTCTGTCTTTCTCTGTGTTTGTGAGTGTCTATGTCTGTCTCTCTCTCTCTGTGATTGCAAGTATCGTGGAGTCCTGTAGCTCAATGGTTAGAGCACTCGCTTTGCAAGTGAGAGACGTGAGTTCAATTCCAGGCAGAGGGCGAAACCTTGGGCAAGTTTCCTTACTCCACACAGAGCCTAATAATAATCCCTCCAAAACAAAACAATAATAAATTGGTCATTTTCAATCTACGACTGTTTGTGGGACATTGCTGTGCGCAATTGGCTGCCGCGTTCGCCCACAAATATACAGTCAATTCACTTTACAGTGTGTTCTGTAAAGCGCTTTGGGACGTTTAGAAGACGTGAAAAGCGCTATATCAAATGCAAGGATTATTATTATAAAGTCCCAATGTGGGGCTTGAATCTACAACCTTTTGACTCAGTAGCAAGAGTATTGACTGAGCGAAGCTAGCACCACCCAATGTTTAACAATCAACTGGGTAAAGTGCCCATTAAACTCCTCACAGGTACAAACTTCATTGTCACAGCTGTCACAGTGTCTGTGTGTGGGTGTCCCTCGCTGTATTTGTGAGTGTGTGTGTGTGTCCTTCACTGTGTTTGTGAGTGTCTGTGTGTGTGTCCTTCACTGTGTTTGTGAGTGTCTGTGTGTGTCCCTTGTGTGTTTGTGAGTGTCTGTGTGTGTGGGTGTCCTTCGCTGTGTGTGTGAGTGTCTGTGTGTGTGGGTGTCCTTCGCTGTGTTTGTGAGTGTCTGTGTGTGTGTCCTTCACTGTGTTTGTGAGTGTCTGTGTGTGTCCCTCGTGTGTTTGTGAGTGTCTGTGTGTGTGGGTGTCCTTCGCTGTGTGTGTGAGTGTCTGTGTGTGTGGGTGTCTCTCGCTGTGTTTGTGAGTGTCTCTGTGTGTGGGTGTCCTTCGCTGTGTTTGTGAGTGTCTCTGTGTGTGGGTGTCCCTCGCTGTGTTTGTGAATGTCTGTGTGTGTGGGTGTCTCTCGCTGTGTTTGTGAGTGTCTTTGTGTGGGTGTCCCTCGCTGTGTTTGTGAGTGTCTGTGTGTGTGGGTGTCCCTCGCTGTGTTTGTGAGTGTCTGTGTGTGTGGGTGTCCCTCGCTGTGTTTGTGAGTGTCTGTGTGTGTGGGTGTCTCTCGCTGTGTTTGTGAGTGTCTGTGTGTGTGTGTCCCTCGTGTGTTTGTGAGTGTCTGTGTGTGTGGGTGTCCTTCGCTGTGTTTGTGAGTGTCTGTGTGTGTGTGTGTCCCTCGTGTATTTGTGAGTGTCTGTGTGTGTGGGTGTCCTTCGCTGTGTTTGTGAGTGTCTGTGTGTGTGGGTGTCCTTCGCTGTGTTTGTGAGTGTCTGTGTGTGTGGGTGTCCTTCGCTGTGTTTGTGAGTGTCTGTGTGTGTGGGTGTCCTTCGCTGTGCTTGTGAGTGTCTGTGTGTGTCCCTCGCTGTGTTTGTGAGTGTCTGTGTGTGTGGATGTCCTTCGCTGTGTTTGTGAGTGTCTGTGTGTGTGGGTGTCCTTCGCTGTGTTTGTGAGTGTCTGTGTGTGGGTGTCTCTCGCTGTGTTTGCGAGCGTCTGTGTGGATGTCTTTCTGTTTTTTTTGCGCGTCTGTGTCTCTGTGTTTGTGAGTGTTTGTGTGTATCCTTGTGCTTGTGATTGTCTGTGTGTGTGTCTCTGTGTTTGTGAGTGTCTGTGCGTATATCTGTCTCTCTCTCTGTGATTGCAAGAATCTGTGCGTGTGGGTGTCGCTCTCGGTGTTTGCAAGTGTCTCTATCTGTGATTGCGAGTGTTTCTGTGTGTTTGTGAGTATCTGTGTGTGTGGGTGTCCCTCGCTGTGTTTGTGAGTATCTGTGTGTGTGGGTGTCCCTCGCTGAGTTTGTGAGTGTGTGTGGGTGTCCCTCAATGTGTTTGTGAGTGTCTGTGTGTATGTATCTCTGAATTTGTGATTGTCTGTGTGTGTGTCTCTGTGTTTGTCAGTTTCTGTGCGTGAGTCACTCTTTCTCTGTGTTTGTGCGTGTCTGTCTCTCTCTCTCTGTGATTGCGAGTATCTATACATGTGTGTGCCTCTGTGTGTTTGTGTGTGTGTGGGGGGTGTCCCTCGCTGTGTTTGTGAGTGTGTGTGTGTGCGGTGTCTCTCGCTGTGTTTGTGAGTGTGTGTGTGTCCTTCGCTGTGTTTGTGAGTGTCTGCGTGTGTGAGTGTCCCTCGCTGTGATGTGAGTGTCTGTGCGTGTGTGTGGGTGTCCCTCGCTGTGCTTACAAATGTCTGTGTGTGTGGGTGACCCTCGTGTGTTTGTGAGTGTCTGTGTGTGTGGGTGTCCCTCGCTGTGTTTACGAGTGTCTGTGTGTTTGTGTGTGTGTGTGTCCCTCGTGTGTTTGTGAGTGTCTGTGTGTGTGGGTGTCCTTCGCGGTGTTTGTGCGTGTCTGTGTGTGTGGGTGTCCTTCGCTGTGTTTGTGAGTGTCTGTGTGTGTCCCTCACTGTGTTTGTGAGTGTCTGTGTGTGTCTCTCTGTGTTTGTGAGTATTTGTGTGTGTATCTCTGTTTTTTGAGTGTCTGTTTCTCTCTCTGTGATTGCGAGTATCTGTGTGTGAGTATCTCTCTCTGTGTTTGCGAGTGTCCTGTGATTGCGAGTGTTTCTCTGTGTCTCTGTGTGTTTGCGGGTGTCTGTTCGGGTTCTCTGCTTGTTTATGAGTGTCTTTGGTGGTCTCCCTGTGTTTGTGTCTCTCTCTGTTTGGGAATGTCTGTGCGTATGTGAGTCTCTTGTGTGTTTGTGAATGTCTGTGCCTCCCTCTCTGTGTGTTTGTGAGTGTCTGTGCGTGCCTCTCTCTGTGTTTGTGAGTGTCTGCATATGTGTCTGTGTTTCTGAGTGTGCATGTGTCTGTCTCTCTCGCTTTGTGTTTCTGAGTGTCTGTGTGTCTTTTCTGTGTCTCTCTGTGTTTGTGCGTGTCTGTGCTTGCTTCTGTCTCTCTCTCTCTGTGTTTGTGAGTATCCATGCGTGTGTCTCTGTGGTTGTGAGTGTCTGTGCTTGTGTCTCTCTGTGTTTGTGAGTCCTGTGAGTGTGTGTCTGTTTGTGAGTGTGCCTGTGTCTGTGTCTCTCGCTCTGTGTTTGTATCTGTGTGTCTCTCTCTGTGTTTGTGATTATCTGTGCATGTGTCTGTCCTTCTCTCTGTGTATCTGTGCGTGTGCCTGTCTCTTTCTGTATTTGTGTGTGTCTGTGCATGGGTCTGTCTCTCTCTCTCTCTCTCTCTGAGTGTCTGTGCGTCTTTTCTGTGTCTCTTTGTGTTTGTGAGTGTCTGTGTTTCTTTCTTTGTGTGTCTCTCTATGTGTTTGTGAGTGTCTTGTGTGCGTATATATGTTTCTGTGAGTGTGTCTCTCTCTGAGAATGTGTGTCTCTCTGTGTGTGAGTCTCTCTGTGTCTGTGAGTCTATGTGTGTGTGTGTTTGTCTCCGTGTCTGTGAGTTTCTCTCTGTGTCTGTGAGTGTGTGTGTCTCTGCGTGTGTGTCTGTCTCTGTGTGCCGTGCCAGGTCCTGAGAGGCAGGAGGTGGTGAGCTCCTGTAGCTTTGCTGGTGTCTGCCTCCCACTCTCCCCAAAAGGGCCACCCAGTTTATTTTAAAGAAGTAATTAATTTTTTTTGCAACAATCTAATATGTGTCATTTCCTTATGTTTAGGTTTTATGTAAAAAAATGTAGGGTGGGAGTAAAATATATCACAATAGTGTTTTGTTTCTTTGGTTTGCCACATTTGACATTGAAAGAGATAAACTACACCATCAAAGCCTTTCTTTAATTTATTGGGTTTAATCTCACCAGCAAATTGAAGAGTTTCTCCTGGTGTTCGGGCTAACAATCCCGCAGATAAAATTGGTCATTCACTTTATGGCTGTTTGTGGGATATTGTGGTGCTGCCACATTCACCTACAAATCCTGTGAAGTGTTTCGACACGTAAAAGATGCTATGTCAAATGAGAAAATAAAGCTGATTGGACCATTCCTCTACCTCCCAAAGGTATTTAAATAAAACCTTCAGCACAGCAATGTAGCATATTCAACACCTCCAGTTACATTGTACAGATAGTTTAACAAAGGTTCCCAGTTGGGCCAGGATTAATGTGCCTTATGTTACGTTATCTTCCATGTCTACACATATCCCTATAATGGCTGTTCCATTCCTAATCCTAAATGGTATGTCAACCATGTATCTTACTCAAGGTTAACACTGGCAAGTTTCATTAAACTTGCTCAGTTCAGATCTCTCTACTTATGGGTATAAGGCATGTCTTCACCCCAAGCCTGAAAGATTGGGCAATCATTGACAGTGCCTTGGGTTACCTGACTGGATTTGAACTCCAGGGAAACCCACTTATTCCCCTCCGCCCTACCCCACTCATACTGTCTGTTCAGCCCTTTTCCTGAAATAGAATTACACTTTCCCCCATCAGTAGATTTCAGTAATAGTGAATACCCTTAACTTGCCACAATGAGTTAAATTCTGTCAGACTTTCCACAAACATAGTGCTTCATTACTGGAATCATCCTTGTCACTCTCTCTGAACTTTGCACATCAGTGTCCTTTAATGGTTACACAAGCAAAATAGCATACAATGTTATAAATTCAACCTTACCAGTGAGTTTCACAGGTTTAAAGTGATTACATGCCTCTGCTCCATCCCAGTTTCTGTTTAGCCTTCATGAGAAACTTAATTCTTTTAGTGAATCATTAATTGTAGCTCGGTGTTTTCCTTTTCCACCATTGTCTCAATGAAGAAATAAGGTCAATGCAAGGATACTTATTATTATTAATGAAAGTTCATCTTTTGTATGTTTTGTGTTGGTGTGGGTCATCTTGCACTTATCCAACTTTAGTTGAATCTATTATTCTACAATCAATGGATTGTTAGGAGGTTAGTGTTTCTAATACCAGGCTAACTACTTATTTTAGCTTCGGACCTGTCCTAAGGAACTGGAGTGGGGTGTCAGCAAGTCAGAGAAATGCCAGCGCATAAAGTGATTTGTGAGGATTTTGTAATCAATCAATTCTGCAATATTTGTTACATTGACATTATCAGCTTTGGTTATCACGGTTTACATTCTGTGTGGTATTTCAAATCCAAATGTGCTCCTTGGAAATGCAAATTGATCCATATTTGCTTAACCCGAACATCTCTCAGAGCAACAATTTTGTATGTACAATATGGCTAAAGTCTTCATTGCTCTTCCATCCTACAACAAGTTCTATGAATTTCCAAGCACAGAAACGTTCTTGGAAAGCTCTGAGCTGCTACCTTGCATGGAGGGCGCTATGTAAGTGCAAGTTGTTATTGTTGTTGTTTATTTGCTTCAGTGCACTGATTAAATAGAATCATAGAATCATACAGCACAGAAAGAGGCCATTAGGCACATCGTGCCTGCACCAGCTCCGAAAAGAGCAATCCAACTCGATCCCACTGGCCCGCTTTCTCTCCATGGCCCTGCAATCCTGTCCTTCCCAAATACCCATCTACTTCTCTCTTAAAAGTTGTTATTGAATTGGCTTCCACTACCCTTTCAGGTAATGCATTCCAGATCCGAACAACTCACTGGGTGAAAACATTTTTCCTAACCTCCCCTCTGTTTCTTTTAACAACTATCTTAAATCGGTGTCCTCGGGTTACTGACCCACATACCAGTGGAAACAGTTTTTCCTGGTTCAACCTATTAAATCCTCTCTCATGATCTTGAAAATCTCTAGTAAATCCCCTCTTAATCTTCTCTACTCTAGGGAGAATAATCCAAGTTTCGCTAGCCTCTCTTCATAACTAAGGTCCTTCATTCCTGGTACCATCCTGATAAACCTCCTTTGCACCCTCTCCAATGCCCTAACATCTTTCCTGAAGTGCGGTGCCCAGAACTGAACGCAGTGCTCCAACTGAGGCCTAAACAGTATTTTAAATAAATATTTATAAATATTCAACATAATATCCTGACTTTTAAATTCTATCCCTCTATTTATAAAACCTAGTATCCTGTATGTTTTTTTTTAACACCTTTATCTACCTGTCCTGCCACCTTCAGAGATTTGCTTATGTGGATCCCCAGGTCTCTCTGTTCTTGACCCCTTTAGGATTGTACCATCAGCTTATACTGCCTCTCCTCATTCTTCCTATCAAAATGCAACACATCACATTTCTCCACATTAAACCTCATCTGCCACGTTTCTGCCCATTTTACCAATCTGTCTAAGTTCCCTTGGAGTCTGGTGCTATCCTCCTCACCATTGACTACTTTTCCTAGCTTAGTATCGTCTGCAAATTTGGAAATTGTGCTCCCTATATCCAGGTTTAGATCATTAATATAGATCAGAAAGAGCAGTGGTCCCAATACCGACCCTGAGGGACACCACTACACACCTCCTTCCAGTCAGAAAAGCAACCGTTTACTACCACTCTCTGCTTTCTGTCTCCCAGATAGTTCTGGATCCATGTTGTCACAGTCCCTTTAATACAGTGGGCTTCTATTTTGTTTATAAGTCTCTTACGTGGCACTTTGTCAAATGCCTTTTGAAAATCTAGATAAACTGCATCTACTGCACTACCTTCATCCACCCTCTCACTCAGTCACTTCATCAAAAAATTCTAATAGGTTTGTCAGAAACGATCTGCCTTTAAACAAATCCTTGTTGATTGTCCTTTATTAAACCATATTTTTCTAAGTGAGAATTTATATTGTCCCGGATTATAGTCTCCGGAAGTTTCCCTACTAATGATGTTAGGCTGATTGGCCTGCAGTTCTCAGGTTTATCCTTCTGCCCCTTTTTGTACAAGGGAGTAACATTTGCAACCTTACAGTCCTCTGGCACCACTTCAGTGTCCAAAGAGGACTGAAAGATTGTGGCCAACTCTTGCTTCCCTCAGCATCCCATCCGGACCAGGTGACCTATGTTGAGCACCGACAGCCTTTTTAGTACCTCCTCTCTGTTGATTTTTATCAAATCCAATTTCTGTTCACATGCCTGTGATATTTGTGGCATTGGTTGCATCATCTTCTTTTGTGAAGACAGTTGCAAAGTACTTCTTTAGTACATCTGCCTCAACAAGAAGATTTCCACTTGGGTCCCAAATTGGACCCACCCTATCTTTGATTAACCTTTTACTATTGATTTTCTTATAAAATACCTTAGGGTTCCCTTTTATGTTTCCTGCTAATCTTTTCTCGTACAATCTCTTCATCCTTTTTATTTCCCTTTTTTACTTCTCCTCTGTACTTCCTATATTCTATTTGATTATCCTGTGTGTTTTCGACCTGACATTTGACATAAGCCTCCGTTTTCTGTTTTATTTTAATCCCAATTTCCTTAGTCATCCAGGGAGTTTTGACTGTCCTATCTTTCCCCTTTGTGGGAATGTATTTGCTCTGTCCCCAAACTATCTCCTCCTTGAAGGCATCCCATTGTTCGTTTGCTGTCTTACCTGTCCAGCGCCTTGGGACGTCCTCCCGACGTGAAAGGTGCTATACAAATGTAATCTTGTTGTTGTTGTACCTGCCAATCTTTCTTTCCAATCTATCTTGGCCAGGTCCCTTTTTAGCTCACTGAAATTAGCCCGCTTCCAGCTGAGGGTCTTTACCTTTGATTGATTGTAGTCTTTTTCCATAACTATTCTACACCTAATGATATTGTGATCACTGTTATGCAATAATGGAACTGAAACCTGCTCCACTTGCCCCACTTCTTTTCCCAGAACTAGATCCAGCAATGCTTCCTTTCTCATTGGGCTGGAAACATGCTGATCCAGAAAGTTCTCCTGCACATATTTCAGGAATCTTTCCCCCTCCTTGCCCTTTACACTGTATGTTTCCCAGTCTATGTTAGGATAATTGAAGTCCCCCATTATCACTATTCTATTGGCTTTGTATCTCTCCGAAATCTGCTTGCAGATTTGCTCATCTATCTCCTTCCCACTATTTGGAGGTGTGTAGTAAATACCTAACAGAGTAACAGCTCATTTTCTGCTCTATAACTCTAACCAAATAGATACTGTACTTTGATCAATATCTGCAACTTTGTCAAATTGATAAATCAAGTACAGTATTGCCACAAACAATGATCTGGATCAATAGAATCATTGAAAAGGGAATTGCATTAAAAAATTGTATGGTTAAAAACATTAAGAGAGAGAGAGCTGGAAAGTGGAGTTAATAAAGAAAAAAGCAATTTGGAATAATTGGCAATAGTGCATAGACGCAATGTGCCATACATGCCCCTTCAGCACAGAAAATATACATTTTATCTTCACCCCAGTTGTGATAGATCATTACTTTTGCAACATGATGCCTATCAATTAGACACTGATTTAATAGTTTTCAACAGAAAAATCATTCAATGCACCTCGCAGTATGAGGAAATTGTAATATCTCCTCCTTACATAACTACACTGTACAGTTCTTCCATGTAATATGACAGTTTAATACGCATATGACATTTGTCAAAAAGTGAGAAAAGAAACTCACATTTGTTGCAAGTCTCTAGCCCAAGGCATTGATGACACAGACGGTGATAGACAATACTTGGCATATCACTGTGACAAAGATCTTGTCAGTCAACCAAATCCATCCCAGGTGCTAGCTAGTGGAGGGAATGCAACTTGGACATCCAATATCCAGTTTCAGGGAAAGGAATAACTGAAAATTCGAATCCCATTTGATACAGCACTTTACATGTCAGGAGAACGTCTCAGAGCAGTTCACAGGATCCATTCCAAATGCAGTGCCTGTGCGCTCTCTAGATGAATGCAGAGTTGAAATGTTTCTTGCTAACGTTTTGGGATAATGTTACAATTCTAAACTGTTCCTGGCATCAAGCTTATTTATTAAGCTTGGTGGAGTCCTGTAGCTCAGTGGTTAGAGCACTCGCTTTGCAAGCGAGAGACCTGAGTTCAATTCCAGGCAGGGCGAAAACTTGGGCAAGTTTCCTTACTCCACACAGAGCCTAATAATAATCCCTCCAAAACCAAAAACAATAATAAATTGGTCATTTTCAATCTACGACTGTTTGTGGGACATTGCTGTGCGCAATTGGCTGCCGCGTTCGCCCACAAATATACAGTCAATTCACTTTACAGTCTATTCTGTGAAGCGCTTTGGGACGTCCTCCCGACGTGAAAAGAGCTATATCAAATGCAAGGATTATTATTATTATTATTACATGTGTTTGCTTCAGAGTGATAGAAAGCAAGCTTCCAATATACGAAATAGAATTACTGTAGGCGACAAGAAAATACCTCCTGGGATCCACAAGTTAATTTCCTTAAGCAGAATTTTTTTTCCAGCATTTCACCAATATGTTTGGAGTATTCACAGTACTTTGACAAATTAGCTTTACAATATCTGGATGGAAACTCCACCTGGCTCCATTAACGGAGCATAATAAAACACCCCAAATTTGTCCCATTCTTAATAATAATAATCATTGTATTTGATATAGCGCCTTATCACATCGTTGAAACATCTCAAAGCGCTTCACAGAATATATTAGACAGTGGAATGACTGTGTATAAATACTGTCTTTGATTTTGAAGTTTTTTTCTGTAAGTTTCTCTTAAAATCTGCAAGGAAACGGGCTTCAGAGTTAAAGCCGAATTCAACAATTTGCCCCGTTCTGAAATGCTATGTGAATAGAGTAAAACTAGTGGAATTTCTACCCAATTGGGTTTAAAACAGTCTCATTAGATTGATCTGACACTTACATTGTGCTGTCTGCAATAATGGAACAGCGGCTGCCAAATGCATCATTATACTTGACACAAGGCACTTCACACAGTGACTTACTCTGGAATGCATTTATTCTTATGCCGGCAAATGCAGCAGCTAATTTGCAACCTCCCACGAAAAACAGTGAGACAAACGACCAATTTGTGTGCGTTTTCTGTTGCACGTGGACCAGGCGGGAATATCGTTTCTGAATCCAGGAGAATTCCCTGCTTATTTTTGGAAAAAGTATTGTTCCAGAATCATTAAAATCCATTTAAACTACTATAAAAAGCATGGCTTGATCTCAGTTTAACATCTTACCTGAGCATTGTATGGTAAATCCATCAGTACCATACTGCATTGCTCTCCCACATACTGCACTTTGTCCTTTGGATGAAACGTTAAGCCAAGGTCCCTTCTGCCTGATCAGGTTGATATTAAAGATCCTGTGACACAATTCGAAAAGAGAAGGGACTTTATCCTGGTGTCCTGGCCAACAATCCCCCAAATAAATAATAATCCTTGTATTTGATATAGTGCTTTTCACGTCAGGAGGACGTCCCAAAGCGCTTCACAGAACACACTGTAAAGTGAATTGACTGTATATTTGTGGGCGAACGCAGCAGCCAATTGCGCATAGCAATGTCCCACAAACAGTCGTAGATTGAAAATGACCAATTCATTATTGTTTTTGGTTTTGGAGAGATTATTATTAGGCTCTGTGTGGAGTAAGGAAACTTGCCCAAGGGTTCGCCCTCTGCCTGGAATTGAACTCAGATCTCTCGCTTGCAAAGCGAGTGCTCTAACCACTGAGCTACAGGACTCCACAAACATAACATCGGTCACACACTCCATGGCTGTTTGTGAGACACTGCTGTGTGCAAACTGGCTGCCGTGTTTCACCCACAAAATACACTGACAATTCACTTTACAGTATATCCTGCAAAATACTTTGAGAGATCTCACTCACGTGATAAGGCTTCATATCAAATGTGAGGATTATTATTATTAGCTGAAAGGAAGACAACTAATGATGTGACCAATCACATGTACACCTATTTGAATGCTTCCAAAAGGGCACAAAGCAGTGTTTCCTGACATTACAATGCCCCTGGTGGGGGNATGGGGATAAGGACACTAATCAGGCTTTTTCCAGACTTACCTGTAGAAATATCATTCTCATTCTGTATCTGTGCTGCCCTGAGTGAACCTTTTGTCTATGAAATTGTGGATTCTGCTCATTGACTTTGACCGAGCGATGCTACTGCAAGCAGATATTTCCAACAACAATTCCTGAAGATGCTTCACTCAGGTTCTTGGCATAATATAAGGTTTTGCCGCTCTCCCTGTTCCACTTCTCTAGATTTCAATTAAAAACTTCTGCCCAAAACATAAAGGACCAAAGTTGTTCAGGGCTTCTCAAAGGTCATGGAGGAAGTAATTGCTCATAATACTATGGATGATGTTTTAACAATGACTATTATTTACACCATTATTCACCAAGGGGAGATTGAGAGAGGGGAGATGGAGGGATTGAGATAGGAGGAGAGAAAGGGATAGGGGGATAAAGCGTGATTGAGTGTGAGAGAGAAAGAGAGAGAGAGACTGTGAGAGTGGGGGGAGAGAGTGATTGAGAGAGAGGGTAGGGAGAGAGAGTAATTCGCAGAGAAGGGGGAGCAGAGAGAGAGATTGAGAGTGTGAGAGGGAGAGAGAGAGAGTTGTGAAAGAGAGGGAATGTGAGGGGCGAAGGGAATGATTGAGAGGGGTACGAGAGTGTGTCTGTGTGTGAGAGGAGAGAGAGAGAATGGGGAGATTGAGATAGGGTGATTGACAGAGAGGGAGAGAGAGCGATTGAGAGAAGGGGGAAAGAAAGAAACAGAAAGGGAGGGAGAGAGCAAAGCGAGAGAGGAATTGAGTGTGTGTGACAGAGGAGAAAGTGTAAGTGAGAGAGTGCATGAGAGAGAGAAGGAGAATGACTGAGAGAGAGAGAACACAAGGTAGAAGCGGAGAGAGAAACAAAAAGAGTGAGAGAGCAGAGAGAGAGAAGTGAGGGCAGAGTTTTGTGGATCACTACAAATGACCGTAGTCTCCTTCAGCCGCTGGGGGAGCCAAGGGAGGTGGGATGGGGAGAGCAAAGATGACCGGAAGTGTGGTCAAAGAGATAGGTCTTGAGTTTGTTCATCTCTGCATTCACCTCTCTCTTTCCTGAAGATACTTCAGTTCTAACAGTAGAGCCAGCATCAACTGACTCCATTGTGGGAATCTGTTTCACATGCTCTGAGAGTGGAGGGATTCTGCTAATCTTTATAGCAAAGGATGATCGGTAGTGGGATATAAGATAACAGTGTAACAGGCTAACTGGTGCAAAGTGCTTCACAGAATATTCTGTAAAATAACTTTTGTGGGCGAAACGCAGAAACCAATTGCATACAGCAATGTCCCACAAACAGTCGTGGCTTGAGTGAGCAACTTTTAAAAAAAAAGGATTATTACCCCCGAAAAGTGATCTGTCAATCGATTAACAACCGGATTCCTACATACTGCTAGGTAAACTGAGGCGTGTGGAGTAAGGAAACTTGCCTAAGGTTTCGCCCCGCTCGGGAATTGAACCCAGGTCTCTTGCGTGTGAGGTGAGCGTGCTAACTTGCATTAATCCCTTCAAGTGTTGCAGGTACTACACTAAGAGCTTGCAAGTGTGTGTGGCACAGTAATATTACTGCCAGACCATGTTTCACAGATGGAGTTTGGGTGCACGAGAAATGGATCCAGTTTTGAATCACTGTAGTCCATTGGCTTGTTTTGTACATATTCAACAAAACCAGCAATTTTCCTTCCCGTTCGTAACCACCACAACAACAAATTACATTTGTACAGCACCTTTCTCAGGCTCCATTCCAGAACCACTTCAGTTGGCAGGCCTGAAATGTAAACAAATATTTATTTGTATTATTGTATCTTTAACTTCCCCTTGAATAACATTTTTTAATCAATAAATAGTAATAATAAAACCTTTGCATTTCACATAGCACCTTTCACATTGAGAGGACATCTCAAAGTACTTCACAGGATTTTTCTGTAAAGTGTACTGACTGTGTATTTTTTAGGTGAATGTAGCAGCCAATTTGTACACAACAATATCTCTCAAACTGTCCTGAAGTAAAATGACCAATTTTATTTGGAGGATTATTGGCGAGGACACCATGAGAAAATTGCCATCTAGCTGAATAGGTAGACAGCATTTCAGTTGAACATATCAGCCCAAGGATGGCACCTCCATAAATTCAGCACATCCCAGCACTGCACTGATGTGTCAGTCTAGACTGTCAGTCCAAAGTGGAGTCCTGTACCTCAGGACTCCAAGCGAGAGACCTGAGTTCAATTCCAGGCAGGGCGAAACCTTGGGCAAGTTTCCTTACTTCACACGCCTAATAATAATCTCTCCAAAACAAAAAACAATAATAAAATTGGTCATTTTTAATCTACGATTGTTTGTGGGACATTGCTGTGCGCAATTGGCTGCCGCGTTCGCCCACAAATATATGGTCAATTCACTTTACAGTATATTCTGTGAAACACTTTGGGACGTTTAGAAGACGTGAAAAGCGCTATATCAACTGCAAGGATTATTATTATAAAGTCCCAATGTGGGGCTTGAATCTACAACCTTTTGACTCAGAAGCAAGAGTATTGACTGAGCGAAGCTAGCACCACCCAATGTTTAACAATCAACTGGGTAAAGTGCCCATTAAACTCCTCACAGGTACAAACTTCATTGTCACAGCACCAGATCGATAGGCAAAACCAAGCTCTTTGGAGCCCAGTTTGGTGGCATTAGATGACTTTTTCTGTCCTTCCATCTGAGGTTCTGGAAGCTCTAGTCAAGCTTAGCCAGTATAAGAATCCAGCAATCTGTGTAAACCACATTTCGGGGGAAAAAAAGTCAAACTTCCTGGCAAAGAAAAGCCCCAACTCCAGCTGGCACATGAGTAAGGAAGGATCACCAATTAGTTTCTGTAATTGCGCATTATCCACATGAATACTTACTGAGTTTAGATGAGGAGACCGCATTGGCTGTAACTTATCTCTGGGGTAGCTTTTCCAATAGCTTTGGGTGATTTACCATTGAAGCTCACTGTCTGTGTCAAGGTGACTCATGTTTTGGAATGTAATATATTGCCTTTTTCTGCGTTGCGGACAATCCACCAATAAAACAAAATGAATCATAGAATCATAGAATCGTACAGCACAAAAAGAGGCCATTCGGCCCATCGAGTCTGTGCCGGCTCATTGAATAGAGCAATGTAATGTCAATCCCACTCCCTAGCCCTTTCCCCATAACCCTGCAGACCTGTCCTCCTCAAGTACCCGTCCACCGCGTTTTTAAAAGTTGTTATCGATCGGCCTCGACCACCCTTTCAGGCAATGCGTTCCAGATTCGAACAACTCGCTGTGTGAAAAAATGTTTTCTCACCTCCCCTCTGCTTCTTTTAGAGACTATTTTGAATCTGTGACCTTGAGTCACTGACACACCCACACACACAAAGGAAGCTCCTTTCCAGAAGTTTATGTTGTGTATCAGGCCCGAGTTTGGCTCTTAATAATGCTTTTGTAACTGTTTTGGTTGTTTTGTGGCTTCAATGATAGATGGGAATGTCTCCTAGATTCACTGAACAATACAGAAATGTATGGTCACCCATTTCTGCTCCCCACGGAGTTCAGACAACTGCACCTAATCATACTATCAATTTAATATGGTATATCTACACCTACTGAGTGCCAGTAGAGTACAGATAAACTAAAGAAAACAAAAATATTTCAGAATCTTTCATGCTATAAATAATAGAATTATAATACCTTTGATATAAACATTTTCACATTGGCAAGAAGTCTCCATGCGCTTCACAGGATTTATTATCAAGTGCAAATGTAATGATTGTGTAGGTGAATGCAGTAACCAATTTGCGCACAGCAATGTCCCACAAAGTCATGATTTGAATGAACAATTGTATTTTGGGGGATTGCTACCCAGTAAAATAGAATGGTGGCATCTTTAATATCCACCTGAACAGGCAGACAGAACCTTGGTTTAACATCTGATCTGAAAGACAACATCTCCAATGATGCAGTACACCACCAGCAATGGGCTGGAGTGTCAGTCTAGAGTTGTGGGATCAAGTCCTGACATGGGTCTTGATCCCACAACTTTTTGACTCAAGAGGTGACAATGATAGTAATAACCGTGTATGGTGAGAGTTTGTGGAACATTTCTGTGTGCAAATTCACCTATAATCATAGAATCATACAGAACAGAAGGAGGCCATTCGGCCCATTGTGTCTGTGCCGGCGCTTTCAAAAGAGCTACCCAATTCAATCCTACTCCCCCACGTTCTCCTCATAGCCCTGCAAACTTGTCCTCCCCAAACAATTATCTACTTCTCTCTTAAAAGTTATTGAATCAACTTCCACCACCCTTTCAGACAATGCATTCCAGATCCAAATAACTCACTATTTGAAAAAATGTCTCCTCACCTCCCCTCTGTTTTTTTAACAACTATTTTAAATCGGTATCCTCTGGTTACCGATCCACCCGCCAGTGGAAATAGGTTCTCCTTGTTCACCCTATCAAATCCCTTCATAATTTTGAAAACTTCCATTAAGTCTCCTCCTAACCTTCTCTGATCCAAGGAGAATAATCCTAGTTTCCCTAGCCTCTCCTCATAACTGAAGTCCCTCATTCCTGGTACCATCCTGGTAAATCTCCTTTGCGCCCTCTCCAATGCCTTGACATCCTTCCTAAAGTGTGGGGCCCAGAACTGAACACAGTCTCTCGCTGAGGCCTAACCAATGTTTTACAAAGGTTCAGGCGCTGGCAGCATCAGCCTCCATGGCTGCACATTCAACCTCACTAAGCCATTCAGGAACCTGGGTGTCTTGTTTGACCCTTTCTCCCCCACATCCGCGCCATGACCGGCACTGCCTACCACCACCTCCGCAATATTGCCAGACTCCGCCACTGCCTCACCCCAGAGGCTGCCAAAACCCTCACCCAAGCATTCGTCACATGAAGGCTCAATTACAGGAACTCCCTACTCATCGGCCTTCCCAACTCTTCCCTTCACAAACTGCAGATCATCCAAACCTCT
Source organism: Callorhinchus milii (assembly GCF_018977255.1). Lineage (NCBI taxonomy): Eukaryota > Metazoa > Chordata > Chondrichthyes > Chimaeriformes > Callorhinchidae > Callorhinchus > Callorhinchus milii. Next base: position 9,100,520 of record NW_024704754.1, read on the forward strand.
GCAGCTCGTGTACTCTCGCACACCAGGCTCTGTGACCCCATCACTCCCACCCTTGTCTGACAGGTAGGCAGTGCCGGTCATGGCGCGGATGTGGGGGAGAAAGGGTCAAACAAGACACCCAGGTTCCTGAATGGCTTAGTGAGGTTGAATGTGCAGCCCCATCCCCCAGAGGATCAAGTTCAAGATCCTTGTCCTCACCTTTAAGGCCATCCATGGCCTTGCCCCTTCCTACCTCGCTGACCTGCTGACTCTCTACCAATCTGCCCACTCCCTCCGTTCATCAAGCTCTAGTCTGCTCCATGTCTCCCGCCAGCCCCACCCTACCATCTGTGGCCGGGATTTCAGCCTCTCTGCCCCCACACTCTGGAACTCTATCCCATCGCCTCGCTTCCTCCCTTGCTTCCTTCAAGGCCGGTCTCAAGACCCTTCTCTTTGACCGTGCCTTTGGTCTCCCTCCCACCTCTCTGCTTTCCCTCACCCCTACACCACCCCTCCACCATGCTCGGGCCCCGACACCTGATTGTTCAACGCTTTGGGAAGTCCTCCCGATGTGAAAGGCGCTCTATAAATGTAATTTTGTTGTTGTTGTTGGTCATCATAACATCCTGACTTTTGTATTCTATGCCCCTATTTATAAAGGCTAGTATGCTGTATGCTTTTTTTAACAGCTTTATCTACCTGCCACCTTCAAAGATTTACTTATATGAACCCCCAGGTCTCTCTGTTCCTTCACCCCTTTAAGATTGTACCATCAACTTATATGTGGAGTCTTGTGGCTCAGTGGTTAGAGCACTCGCTTTGCAAGCGAGAGACCTGAGTTCAATTCCAGGCAGGGCGAAACCTTGGGCAAGTTTCCTTACTCCACACGCCTAATAATAATCCCTCCAAAACAAAAAACAATAATAAAATTGGTCATTTTCAATCTACGACTGTTTGTGGGACATTGCTGTGCGCAATTGGCTGCTGCGTTTGCCCACAAATATACAGTCAATTCACTTTACAGTGTATTCTGTGAAGCGCTTTGGGACGTCCTCCCGACGTGAAAAGCGCTATATCAAATGCAAGGATTATTATTATTATTATTATTATATTGCCTCTCCTCATTCTTCCTCCCAAAATGCATCACTTTGCATTTCTCCACATCAAGCTTCGTCTGCCCATGTTACCAGTCTGTCTATGTCCTCTTGCAGTCAGATTCTATCCTCCTCACTGTTTACTGTGTTTCCTAGTTTAGCATCATCTGCAAACTTGGAAATTCTACTTCCTGTACCCAAGCCCAGGTCATTCATATAGATCAAAAAGAGCAATGTCCCAATACTGATCCCTGGGGGACACCACTGCACACTTCCCTCGAGTCAAAAAAATAACCATTCACCACCACTCTCTGGTTTCTGTCTCCCAGCCAGTTCTGTATCCATGCTGCACTGTCCCTTTAATACCGTGGGTTTCTATTTTGCTGACAAGTCTCTTCTGTGGCACATTATCAAATGCCTTTTGATAATCCATATAAACTAATCCACTGCACTACCTTCATCCACCCTCTCTGTTACTTCATCAAAAAACTATCAGGTTTGTAAGATGTGATTTGCGTTCAACAAATCCATGTTGGCTGTCCTTTGTTAACCCATATTTTTCTAAGTGAAAATTTACTTTGCCCCAAATTATAGTCTCTAGAAGTTTCCCCATTACTGATGTTAGGCTGACTGGCCTGTAGTTCCCGGGATTATCCTTCTGCTCCTTTTTGTACAGTGGAGTAACATTTGCAACCCTCCAGTCCTCTGGCACCACCCCGGTGTCCAAGGAGGATTGAAAGATTGTGGCCAGAGCCTCCATTATTTCCACCCTTACTTCCCTCAGTAACCTAGGATGCATCCCATCCAGAGCATGGTGGAGGGGTGGTGTAGGGATGAGGGAAAGCAGAGAGGTGGGAGGGAGACCAAAGGCACGGTCGAAGAGAAGGGTCTTGAGACCGGCCTTGAAGGAAGCAAGGGAGAAAGCGAGGCGATGGGATAGAGTTCCAGAGTGTGGGAGCAGAGAGGCTGAAAGCCCGGCCACCGATGTTAGGGTGGGGCTGGCGGGAGACATGGAGCAGACTAAAGCTTGATGAACGGAGGGAGTGGGCAGATTGGTAGAGAGTCAGCAGGTCAGCGAGGTAGGAGGGGCAAGGCCATGGATGGCCTTAAAGGTGAGGACGAGGATCTTGATCCTGTAATCGAGCCTTCATGTGACAAATGCTTGGGTGAGGGTTTTGGCAACCTCGGGGTGAGGCAGTGGTGGAGTCTGGCAATATTGCGGAGGTGACTTACCTACCTTGAGCACCAACAACCTTTTTAGTACCTCCTCTCGGTTTATTCTTATCTTATTCAATTTCTCTACCCTCTCATCTGTTACTGTGGCATTGGCTGCATACTCTTGTTTTGTGAAGGCAGATGCAAAGTATTCAATCAATATGTTTGCCTCCACAAGAAGATTTCCTCTCTGGTCCCTAATTCGACCCACCTTCCCTTTGACTAATCTTTTATTCTTTAAATGCTTATAAAATATCTTAGGGTTCCCTTTTATGTTACCCACTAATCTTTTCTCATAAAATCTCTTTGCCCCTCTTATTTCCTTTTTTCAGTTCTCCTCTGTACTTTCTATATTCTATTTGATTATCTTCTGTATTTTGGACTTGACATTTATCATAAGCCTCCTTTTTTGGTTTTATTTTAATCCCAAAATCATCCAGGGAGGTTTGGATGCCCTACTTTTCCCCTTTATGGGAATGTATTTGTTCTGTCCCCAAACTGTCTCCTCCTTGAAGGCATCCCATTGCTCATTACCTGTTTACTTGCCAATCTTTCTTTCCAGTCCTCCTTAGCTAGGTCCCTTTTTAACTCATTGAAATTAGTCCTCTTCCAGTTGAGTATCTTCACCTTTGACTGCTCCTTGTCCCTTTCCATAAGTACTCTAAACCTAATGATGATCACTGTTCTCCAGATGCTCTTCTACTGAAACCTGCTCCATTTGCCGCACTTCGTTGCCTCGAGCTAGATTCAGCATTGCTTATTTATTCGTTGGGCTAGAAACATACTGATCCAGAAAGTTAGCCCGCACAGATTTCAGGAATCCTTCCCCCTCCTTGCTCTTTTACACTGTTATTTTGTCAGTCTGTGTTAGGATGATTGATTGAATACAGACTCCCCCATTTTCACTATTCTATTGGTTTTGCATCTTTCTGAAATCTGCTTGCAGATTTGCTCATCTATCTCCTTCCCACTATTTGATGCTTCAAAGTATTACACTTGAGAGAGTAACAGCTCCTTTTCTGCTCCTTGACTCTAACCAAATAGATTCTGTTTTTGGACTCTCTAACATATTGTTCCTTTCGAGGGCCGTAACTGTGTCTTTAATCAATATTGCCATCCCTTCCCCGCATCCTCCTTTTGTTTTTTCCCTATCCCTCCTGAACACATTGTAGCCAGGAATATTCAGCTCCCATTCCTGCCCTTGTTTGAGCCAGGTCTCCATTATTGCCACTACATCATAACCCCATGCGGCAACTTGAGCCTGGAGCTCACCAACCTTATTTGTCACACTCCATGCATTACGCACATGTTCTCTAAGACCGACATAGTCTGCTCTGCATTTCTTCCCTGTCTACTCTCTCCTATTTCTGGACTACTTCTTATTGCATTGCTATTCATCTCTCCCAGCCCTGCCCCAGAATTGGTCCCAATGTTCCAGGAACCTGAAGCCCTGCTCTTTCTCCAGCCATGCATTCATGTGTTTCATCCTGCTGTTTTGATACTCAGTTGCATGAGGCGCGAAACACACAGTCACTGCTTTTCCGGCAAGTTCCTGTAAAGCACTTTAAGATATCTCGCCCATGTGATAGGTGCGGTATCAAATGCAAGGATTATTATTACCAATAATGTTGGATATTGCTGAAGGTACAAACCATTTGTTGGTAAAATATATTGACAACTTGTGTGAGTTGCTTTGTAAGTCTAAAATTTTATTATGTCTTAATGGGAAAACAATGCTGTCCTAGGTACTTTCTACTCAGGATTTTTTTAAGAGGAGAGAATTCTTCACAACAAGGCTGTCAGGTGTCTGTGTAATGGAGGGAAATTAAAATTTCTATTCACTTCTGGGACATGAGGTTGAGTGCAGCCCAGGCTGATAATCTCCCCTCTGTGTCACCTGTAAGGAGTTACACCAAATGAGTTTGGATAGTCTCGGGCCAAGAGCAAATCCGCAGTAAAACTGTACATAATTTGGCACCAATTAGTGATAAACTGTTCGATTTACTCAGAGGGACTGCTGATGTGTAAACAAAAGGAGCCTGTGTGCATTCAAAACTGAAATCTAGACAAGAACGATGTATATTTATATAGTGCTTTTCACACCCATAGTACGTCTCAAAATGCTTCACACAGCTGACTGGAAGCCTGAGCTGGAGGAGTGATGGTGGTGGTGGGGAAGGTGGCTGAAAGTACGATCCAAAAGATAAATCTTTAAGGGGAGCTTTGAAAGCTGAGTTGGAAGGAACAAGGCAGAGAGACTCTGGGATGGATTTTCAGAAATAGAGGTCAGAATGGCTGAAAGTTCAACCAGCATAATTGGGATAGAATGGACTGGTCACACAAAGCATTTTAAATGTGACGCTTTGCATTCATTTGCTAAAAATATTTTTGTTGAGAAGTATAGAAATGACTGTTGAGCTAACAGTTCTGAAAGCACAAGTTGTACGTGCTGAGAATGTCAAATGAACTCCCCCTCCCCTCCGGCACATTTCCAAATAATGAAAGCTCTCCAGCCTGTGAGGCTTCACACTCACCCAATCATTTACTCTCAATTACGATGAACAGTAAACTCTGCCAAGCCTTTAATAAATAGGTTTAGTTAATGCTACACAATAGATGGTACACAGGTGATTGCAAAAATAAGGCTTGACACAATGGAATCTCATCTCGTGCAGTAAATAGATTCACTTCACTTGAATCCTCCTGAAAATAGATTTAACGTTTAAACTTTTAATCTTTGGGGCGAGTGCAAAAAAGAAAGCTGAGATCTGCAACTCCTCTTATGAAGATGGTCACTCAATCCACTACTGTTTGTGGGGCATGCTGTGTGCCATTGCTTGCCACGTTTTTCTCACAAAATACAGAGTCAATTCACTTTACAATGTATTCTATGAAACGCTTTGAGATGACTTAATGACTCGATAAGGTGCTATATTAAATGCAAGGATTATTATTATTGTTAAGAAGATAGGTGAGACACGAGTTAAAGGGATCTTTGGTTTCTTCACAGGAAGGTTAAATATTGTCCTGTTGAGGACTGAAACCCATTGTCTGCAGTCAACATTGCCACCAGAAATATCAGGTAGTTACCCGACAGGTAGAGGCTGATGTTATTCACCAACACAGCCTGTTATTCAACAACAGCAACAACAAAAAGATTGCATTTATAGAGCGCCTTTCACGTCGGGAGGACGTCCCAAGGCACTGGACAGTTGGGTCGGGACCCGAGCAGGGGGGAACTGATCAGGGTGAGGGGAGGGAAGGGAGGGAGCGAGGAGGGGGTAGAGAGTCGAGAGGGGAGGTGAAGGCACGGTTGAAGAGAAAGGTCTTGAGACCGGCCTTGAAGGAGAAAAGGGAGGAAGCAAGGAGAAGGCACTGGGGGATAGAGTTCCAGAGCCTCGGGGCTGAGAGGCTGAAAGCCCGGCCACTGATGGTAGGGCGGATAGGACGGGGGATGTGGAGCAGACAGGAGCCACAGGAACGGAGGGCACGGGCAGGTAGGTAGGGGGATACTGGTCGGAGAGGTAGGAGGGAGCGAGGCCACGAATGGTCTTGTAGGTGAGAATGAGGATCTTGAGTTCGATCCTCTGGGGGATGGGGAGCCAGTGGAGGTGAGCGAGGGTGGGAGTGATGTGATCGCGAAGCCTGGTGCGGGACAATACATGAGCTGCTCTGAATGACCTGCAGCTTGTGGAGGGAGGTGCCGGGCAGGCCGATGAGGAGAGAGTTCCCGTAGTCCAGCCTTGAGGTGACAAAGGCGTGGAACAGTGTTTCAGCAGCGTGAGGGGTGAGGTAGTGCCGTAGTCTGGCGATGTTCCGGAGGTGGTAGAAGGTGGTGCCAGTTGTGGTGCGGATGTGGGGAAGAAAGGACAGCTCAGGGTCGAACAGAACCCCGAGGTTCCTGATTGGCTTTGAGAGGTGGAGAGTGCGGCCTTGGATGCTGATGCTGTCAGCGCCTGAGGTGTGGAGGCACAGACGCGACCCAATCAGGAGGGCCTCAGTTTTGCACACGTTGAGCTGAAGAAAGTTGTCTCTCGTCCAGGACTCGATGTCGGACAGGCAGGCTGTCAGGACATCGGTGGTCACGGAGTTGAGTGTAGAAGAGGAAAGGTAGAGTTGGGTGTCATCCGCATACATGTGGAAGTTAACCCCACGTCTGCGGATGATGTCACCAAGGGGGAGCATATAGAGGGTGAAGAGGAGGGGACCGAGGACAGAGCCCTGAGGGACACCGCACAAGACAGTGCGGGGGCTGGAGGAAAAGCCATTTGCAGAGACAAAATGAAGACGGTGGGAGAGGTAGGACCTAAACCACTCAAGGACAGGGCCTTGAAGGTTGAGGTGGGAGGACATGCGGTGGAGGAGCATAGAGTGGTCGACCGTAAGTGAGGAAAGAGCGCAGCTGGGAGGCGACGACTCTTTCGAGAACCGTGGACAGGAAGAGGAGGTTGATAGCTGCGACGCATCAAGAGAGGGTTTTTTCAATATGGGAGTGATGGTGGCAGTTTTGAGGGGAATGGGAACAGAGCCAGAAGAGAGGGACAGGTTAATGGTGTCTGTGAGAGGTGGGGCAAGGAGGTGGAATTGGGAGATAAGGAGTGGAGTGGGGATGGGGTCCAGGGAGCAGGTGGTGGGTTTCAAGGACAGGATGAGTTTGGTGACAGACGGTGGGGAAACGGGTTTGAAGGTGTGTAGGGGAGGATGGGTAGGAATCGGAGTGTGGGAAAGAAGGGGTGGGGGTTGGCTGGAAGTTGGACGGGCAGTGACTGTGGAGCAGATTCCCTTGATTTTGGATTCAAGGAAATCCAGCATCTCCTCGCAGTGAAGGTTGGAGGAGATGACCTGCGCGGGGTGGCGGGGGGGACAGAGGAGTCGGGATGTGGTGGAGAACAGAAGCCTGGGGTTGTTCTTCACCTCCAGGATTATCCTGGAGTGTAAGGACGACTTGGCTGAGGCTAGAGTGAAGGGGTAGATTTTGAGGAGGTCCAGCCAGATTTGTCGGTGGACCGTTAGGCCAGATTTGAGGCAGGTGCGTTCAGCGGCCCGCAACTGGCTCTCCAGTGAGCGGAGGTGGGCAGTGAACCAGGGGGAGGAGCGAGAGTAAGAGACAGTACGGGAGGTGATGGGTGCAAGAGTGTCAAGTGTGGAGGAGAGGGTGTTGAGGAGGGTGAAAGCAGAAGAGGGGTCAGTGAGGGATGAAGGCCAGAGGGAGAGGAGTTCAGAGGACTCCAAGGCAGCGGTTAGGGATTGTGGGGGTACCTTCTTCCAGGGGCGGTAAAAGATGGTGGTGGGTCTGGTGGAGGTAGGGAGTGGTGAAGGAGATGAAGTGGTGTTCAGAGACGGCTTTGTCGGTAATGGTGACATCCGAGACACTGAGGCCCCGGGTGATCACCAAATCGAGTGGGTGGCCGTGAATGTGAGTGGCGGAGTTGATGTGGAGGGAGAGGTTGAGCAAGGAGAGGAGGGAGGAGAAGTCCGAGGAGATGGAGCAGGTGGGGGTGAAGTGCAGGTTGAAGTCGTCTAGGATGATGAAGCGATCAGAGCAGAGGCAGAGAAATGTTAGGAATGTAGAAATGTTGGAGATGAAGGTGGGAAAGGTTTTAGGGGGCCAGTAGAGGAGGAGAATTTTGAGTGAGAAATAGGAGGGGTGGGAGAGGGTGAGGTGCTCGAAAGAGGGGAAAGAGCCAGAGGAGTAGGGGGATACGGCAAGTGGTGTCCTTGAGATAAGGGCTACACCACCGCCACGACGGTTGGGGAGAGGGATGTGGTGGGAGTGTGGCCTCCGTGAGGGGGAAGGTGTCGCCTGGGGTGGGCCAGGTTTCAGTTAAGGCCATGATGTCAACGCTCTCATCAAGGATGAGATCGTTGATGACCAGGGCCTTATTACAGAGGGAGCGGATGTTTTGGAGTCCGATGTGGAGGGAGCGGTTGACAGAAGTTGTGTGTGGGGAGGGAGGGGGGGTCCAGGTTGTGAGGCAGGGGTGGGGGGGATGGGGATAAGGGAGGAGAGGTTGACTCCCCGGGTCTGTGTCCGGGGTGTGGGTGGCGAGTGTGGTGGGGAATGGGGCAGTCGGTGTGGCTGCTGCTGGACAGCCAACGCCGAGTGCCACGGTGAGCGCGGCGGAGGATTCCCAGGCTGGAACAGAGGGAGGTTGTGGAAGGGTCAAGTGGGGATAGAAGGTGAGAGGGACGGAGAGAGAGGAGGACAAAGTGGGAGAGATGCAGAGGAGGGAGGGTTTGGGGGGAGAGAGGAGGGGGAAGGGAGGGAGGGGGTGAGGGGGCTCGGGTCAGAGCGGCAGCCAGAGTGCGCCCGCGGGGACCGGGAGCGAGCGATCAGGTGGGCGACCAACACAGATGCATGTATGCATCGTTTCTCTCAATGACTAAAGATGACAGAGCCATTTGGAGTATTTATGTAGAAATACTTAATCTTGCGTTTCCCCAGAATTTTACCTTTAAATCAAAGTGATCAGGACAATATTTTATGGTAACATGTTTAGATGCCATGCAAATAGACAGCACTTGTCTGATTTAGTTTACTTAGCTGAATAGAGAGAATAGATCAATATGTCAGTAATCACACTTTCTCCTTTGTCAGACTGTTTGGCTCTTGTATAATGTCACACTCTTCCTTTCCAGCTGTCTGCTCGCCAGTTTTCAGTTGAGTTAATTCATGTGCAGCCAGTAATAATATATTATTCTTACACAGAATTATTATGGATTACAGCAAAAACATATAAATTACTTTTGAGTGTAAGGTTATCTGACCAAGCAATTTGTCATCATTATTAGCAGTGGTATATTTTGGTAGCTCGTCCAAAGTAGCTAATGGGTAGGAATTGTTCCCTATTATGTAACAACTTTAGCAGTTTGCCTTAATTTTTCCAAGTCAGATTATTTTCACTCGTACACTATTCCCTATTCACATGACTAAATTCTTAATCTATGTAACTGTTTATTCTATGTAAAATAAATGTTTCCCGAAAACATCATTTTCAAGTCACTAAATAATCTCTTGTTTGGATTATCACATTCTGTGTCAGATTTAGGTTCAAGATAGATGCTGTTCTAGCTAGGTGTCAGGCTTGCCTCTGAATCAGGTTGTGGGTTCAAGCTCTATGTCAGGATTTTCAGCTCCTAGTCTAGACTGATATTCCAGTGCAGTGCTGGGGATCCGCTACATTGTCAAAGGCGCTAACCTCCAGATCAAGCTAAGTTTGAAAAATGAAGCTGATGTCCTGTCAGGTGCTTGTTAAAACCCCACAGCACTATACAGAAAGAGAAAGGAGTTTCTCACAGGGTTCAAATCTCCAGATGAAGTTGATTATTCACTTCATGGCTGTTTGTGGGGCATTGCTTTGCACAAATTGACTGCTTTGTTTGCCAACAAAATACAGTCACTGCACTCTACAATAAATCTTGAACAACAACTTGCATTTTATAGCGTCCTTCACGTAGGGTAGTGTCTCATGGTGCTTAAAGATTGAGCATTTTGATGATGTGAAAAGGAACCATATCAAACACTTGGATTATGTTTAGTTTAAACTTAACACTTCATCAGCTGCAGTGATCGATTATTCACTTCTTTTCTCATTTATTACTCCCAGTTTCTTCGCCTCTTCCTCATCTCTTTTTCCGAAAGTTGTGCTCCAGAAATGAGAAAGCTCTCTGGTTTCTAAGTTCTGTCCTGTTCTGTCTCTCTCTTATAATATTAATAATAATAACCCTTGCATTTGATATAGCGCATTATCACATCGTTAAGACATCTCAGAGCGTTTTACAGAATATGTTGTAAAGTGGATTGATTGTGTATTTTGTGGGCGAAACACAGCAGACAATTATGTTTGCTTTCACCTCTGATGCCTCAGGCTCCCTGTGCGCCGTGACCTGCCGATGAGCCACTATTGCTGGTTTATTTCACACTGAAATGAACAAAGGTCTTGCCAAAGAGTCAAGCGCATCCGTATTAATCCGCAAGTCCTTGAACTCTGGCTCCAAGATTCTCCACACAACTCACAGACTTTAAGAAACCCAGCAGCAAATGGGAGGGGGAGTTGGGAGGTGCTCTGCAAACTTCAGTGGCCAAAGCCAAGCCCCCGCGGCACTGACTATTTACCAGATTTGAAGCTTGAATGCCCGCCAGTGACCTTTCATTCTTTTCTACCTCAAAGGACCGGTGATAGAGAATTGCGTGGGATATACAGAGGAGGATAAATTGACGACTCTAAACTGTTGAATCCCATTTTGTTCTGTCTGGTGCGCTGTCGGCCAGGGTTCCTGCTTTTCCCACTTTCTTGCTGGGAAAGGAATCAAGTTTGTTCCTGGGTTGGATCAAGCTTGGCTGTGACAGCCTAGCAGCTGAAGTGTCTGCTGATGCTCATCATACAGGCTAGTCCTAGCCTGCAGAACCATTTTGGCTTAAAACATAAGATTGCGCTGCCTGCTTTTTGTCAGTTCGCAAAAAGAATCAGCTTCCAAATTCAGATGGAACTGAAGAATTTTCCACAGTTCTGCACAATGTTGAATTTTAAGACCAAATCATGTCATGAACCACTCATATACTGTATTCCAAAATATTATTTCCTAAAAGAAATTTGCATTTGAAAAAATCGACACTTTCTATTTCCACTGTCTCTCTACGGAGCTTGTTCCATAGATTTACCACTTGTTCATTGAAATAATAGGATCCTGGCTCAGTCGGTATCACTCTTGCCTCCGAGTCAGAAGGTTATGGGTTGAAGCCATATGTCAGGGCTACCAAATGATAGGATTGTTTTGAATTATCTTAGAGCATTATTTTAGAGCATCACGTGGGGGTGCCTGTAACGTTTGAGGTGTTGCCGATCTTAGGCTGAGATGTTAAACTGAAGTCCTGTCTGACTGTTCAGCTGGACTTTAAAGATCTCGTTGCACTACCCAAAAGAGAAGTGACTTTGTCTGGTGTTCTGGTCACCAATCACTCAGGTTAAAAAAAAATCCATTTACTTTTTGTTTGGCTGTTTGTGTGACATTGCTGTGATTGCTGGGTTCGCCAACGTGTACACAGTCACTACAATTTACAGTATATCCTGTGAAATGCTTTGAGACTTTCCCTGATGTGAAAGGCGCTGAATCAAATGATAATAATAATAATAATCCTTACATTTGATATAGTGTATTTCACGTTTTCTTGACGTCTCAAAGCGCTTCACAAAATAGACTGTAAAGTAAATTGACTATATTTGTGGGCAAAATGTGGCAGCCAATTGTGCACAGCAATGTCCCACAGACAGTCGTGAATTGAAAATGACCAATTTATCACTGTTTTGTTTTGGAGGGATTAGTAGGATAGGATTTTTAAAATTATTTTAGAGCATCCAGAAATTGTCAAATTTTTAAATAATAATTTTGATGCTGCCTTTCAATATTTTGTTTACCATTTCTTACAAAAAAAATGTTGAGGACACGTTGGTCTTGACATAGCGCAAACCTAGACCCAGGTAGCATTTCTGCTTCAATTTTGCTTTCAATTCAAGATATGTCCTGTACTTGACAGACTGGACTCTTTCGGACTGATTTACAAATGTGGGCACCACATGATTTCCATCATCAGTATTGTGGAGTCCTGTAGCTTAGTGGTTAGAACACGTGCTTCGCAAGCGAGAGGACTTGGGTTCGATTCTTGGGCAGAGCGAAACGTTAGGCAATTTTCCTTTCTCCACACGCCTCTATTTATCTAGCAGTAAGTAGGAACCTGGTTGTTAGCCGATTGGTGGATTGCTTTTCCCGGGGAGTAATAATTCCTTCAAAAGAAAATAATAATAATAAATTGTTTGTGGGACACTGCTGTGCGCAATTGGCTGCTGCGTTTCACCCACAAAATATACAGTCAATTCATTTTACAGTATAATCTGTGAAGCACTTTGAGATGTCTCGAAGGTATGATCAGTTGGTATGACTGTTATGTAACTGTTTATTTACCAGCAGAGAACTGTGTATATTAGTATTACTAAACATCATGATTAGTTTAATTCGAAAAAGCGACAAAAAACAAACACACAAAAAAGGCTCTAGTATAAAAGGATTAAGTATTCCTTTCACCAATCAGTTTATATTTTGCTTTCTATGCGGATGTGATGAAGGAAATAGATACCAGCAAATTATTTACCAGGCTCTCAGCTCCGGTAATGGGAGTTTGTGGGAGACTCGTCAAGTGTAATTTTGAAATAAATATCAATAAAAAAATGTTTCTTAGAGTAACATGGGAGTAACAATATTTTTATATGTTGCATAGTGCTTTTGATACAAAAGTATTTTTCAAAAGCAAATTGGGCTTGGCCCAGTGTTCTGAAAATCTTTATCATTTATTTGGCAAACAATTTGATGAACATTATAGTGCTTTGAAATCAGATGTTAACACTAGTCAGGCCTTAACAGATAGATCATCGCCTAACAGGATGTCCCCGAACATCAGATGACAGTTGTGGACGTGAGGCTATCTTTGATCAGGCGGCCATTTTGTTGGGTCTTGCTGGCAGAAGGTATGGTTTCAGGAAGTGACCCCGACGGTAAATAGACTTTCTTCCTGTATAAGGGGGGAAGGAGGGTGAATAAGTTGTGCTGAAAATATCTTGTCTATAGAAAACAACTATAACAATACATGGGCAAACGGTTTTCCTGACTGGAATTGTACCCTGCTGGTTAAAATATACATTTCCAAAAGGGAAGTGTTCTGAAGTGTTTGAAGTAGGGGCTTAATGCATTTATGTGTCACAGGGCTTAAAGTTATAACCAAAGGAAAGAGAGTGGAGGTCTGGAGTTCCAGTTTGCAATCTCAACCACAGTTGAGCCAAAATTGCACCTAGTCTTAGCCTGCATGGCTATTTTATTGTAACAGTTAGAATGTGCAGAGTTGTAGAAAATTCTTAAATAGTCTTAACTTAGATATTGGTATCTCATAGTTTGTAAAATGTAACAGCTTCCAATTTAAGAGTTCAAGAACTTGTTTGCAATCCTGCGGCATTTTTAAATTTCATGGCAGAATGGTTTTGGTTCTTCAGGCTAGAACTGCATGAATTTTAGGCCTGTAGGAGTTAAACATGAAAGTAGTTTTTGTGTTTGTCTCAGGTGGAAACAGCATTTTTTGGTGTGCAAATAGTGTCTGTGTCTCAATAGTCAATTAGAAAATTCGATCAATCCTCTCAAGAGAAGGCCTGGATAGTGTTTACAGAATGGACAGGTATGGACAGGCCGCATGCAGAAATGGTTCAGTGTAAGAGCATATTACATGGATAAGGAAAAAGGAGCCTTGTTAAAGAAAGATAGGGAAACAAATACAAATACAAATAGAAACAAAACATTGACAGGAGAGTGAAGTCCTGGTGTATTTGGGACCACAGGAGAGTGGAGCTTGGTTCTGTTATAAAGTTACCCTCTTGGGTGACTTTATAACACACTGCTGTCCTGACTGAATGTCTGTCAGACATCAAGTCCTGGATGAGAGCTAACTTTCTAGAGTTGAATGTCAACAAGATCGAGGCTCCCCTGATTGGTTCCTGCCAGCACCTCCACACCTCAGACACTGACAGCATCACCATCCAAGATTGCACACTCTACCTTATTAAGCCAGTCTGGAACCTTGGCATCTTGTTTGACCCTCAGCTATCTTTTCTTCCTCACACCCATGACATGTCCTGCTCTGCTTTCCCGCACCTCCGCAACGTTGCCTGACTCCGCCACTGTCTCACACCACAAGCCACCGAGACCCTCATACGCACATTCATAACATCCGGGCTTGCTTCACATCCACCGCCTTGCCCACCCCACCATTGACTTCTGCCACTCTGTTGCAACCCTATGGAACTCCATCTCGCAGTCCCTCTAACTCACCCCCTCCCTTGCCTCCTTCAAGACGCGTCTCAAGACCCTCCTCTTCAATCATGCCTTTGGTCACCCTCCTTCCCCCCTTGCCTTCCACCCTTCCTGATCCCAACCCTCAACTTAGGTCCGAAACACTGATTATCCAGCGCCTTGGGACATTCTCCTGATGTGAAAAGTGCTATACAAATATAATGTTTCTGTTGTTGTTGTTACAGCCATTGTCTTATATTGGAGTGGGTCGAGTGGAATGTTCCTGAAATTATCTCCTCTGGTAATTGAAACTGACTCAACCCGCATACGTCACTCTGGAACTCTATCCCCCTGTGCCTTCAACTTGCCTCCTCCCTTTCCTCCTTCAAGGCCGGTCTCAAGACCTTTCTCTTTGACCGTGCCTTCAGCTCCCCCCTCGACTCTCTACCCCCTCCTCGCTCCCTCCCTTCCCTCCCCTCACCCTGACCATATCCCCCCTGCTCGGGTCCTGACCCAACTGTACAGCGCCTTGGGACGTCCTCCCGACGTGAAAGGCGCTCAATAAATGGAATCTTGTTGTTGTTATATAGAGGCAAATTGGCCAAAAAACGTGTGGTTCCAAAAGATGTGTTCTTGACGCGGTGTTAGAATGGGGGGGAAGGGGGAGCAAGAAATCTTCTTCCAGTAGAATAATTATGCAAAAAAAAGCTTTGCTTAGAAATCCCGCGTTTGAACTGTTTCTTATCATTTCTCTGTTTGCTGCTGACATCATTTGAATACTTTGGACCCATCCCAATTGCCCTGGAACATTTTTGTGAAGTTAACAAATTCATATTAGATAAGTGCGGCTGCACAGTGTTTCTTTTTGTTTATTTACGTCATAGAAAATTCTGACTGGGTTGGAACAAGAATAATATGCACCAAGCAGGGTAAACAGCCCAGGTGAATGGGTGTCTACAAAATGCAGTCGTTGGACTTCACAGTAAAATCTTGTGAAAAGTGTTTTATGTGTCTCTTTTTTGTGGTCAGCCAGGTGTCTGACACGTGCGGAAACCCATCACCATTCTTAAGAGTATCCAAACCAAAACCTTCACATGGAATCTCCCGGTGTCTGGTCGAAAAGCACACACCCCATTAGATAAATTGGTCATTTACTTTATGGCTATGTGTTTCTTAGGGAATTTATAGGCAACTTGGCTGCCATGATCGCCTATAAAGACACAGTCACTACTCTTTCCAGAAGCTTTCTGAAGTCCTGAGGATTTTTATGATGGTTTTGGATTAAATTTCTCTATCTGGTTCCACTCTATAGGGTCTACTCTCTGGGATTTTTCTTTTCAAGATTGAAGAGCCACAGGTCTAATCTTTAGTGATAGCTTGTGGTCACACTTTTCCTGCAAAATCCGCTACAAGCACCCTCCTCCACTACACACCTGTACACACAGTGTGCTAGGCCCTGGGCCTCTCACGCTGTTTGATCAACACTGCTACTGTGGGAGGAGGGGCTCCGGTCATGCAGCACGGGGAGTGTTGGGATGGCGAGGAGTGTTGGGATGGCGGAAACAGCGAATTTCGGAAATCGACTTTGCCCGGCGCCCGCGGAGTAAACTGAGCTCCTGCGACCAATTCTTGGTAAGAAGTGCTGCACTATCGAAATTAACATTTTTAGTATTTTAAACATAACTACATGTTGTGGAAATATACACTATAGTTTAAATCTGGGTTGTTTCACAAAATCATCTCTCAAAAGCACCAACCAACCCTCCGTAATTCTTCGCAAAATTTACCAGCCCTCTCGCAATTTCCCACAAAATTTTTCAAATCATAGAATTATACAGCGGAGAAGCAGGCCATTTGGCCTATCATGTCTGTGCTGGCTCTGTTAAATGTCCCACAATTTTTGGCAAATATTTCCACACTTTTCTATTGGCCCAGTCAATAGCTCAGCGCTTGTTATTAGGGCTCAGCAATGTTGCTCTTCCATGCCCTGTAATATGGCTACTATTATACGATTCATTTGCATTTATGATTCAGATGATATATGGCAAGGATAGACGTTGAAACATCAGGTGCAGTGTTTCGTTACTGCATTTTTACTCTTTTGAATAACTAAACCATTACAGAGAATTATGGTTAAATTCCCTATCTTTTACGACAGATAATTTTATGAGCTTTGAAAAACTACTGAGCCACAGAGAACAAGGGAACAGAATTAGCATACAGTTGAAATGAGCTGATCACTGAACCTTCCTGAGTCAATGACTTAGCACAGATAGTGGAAATTCAGCTCCTTTCACTCTTAAGCTCAGTAACTCTTTAACATCAATTTCGCCTGATGGTATGCTTAGCATTTTATTTACATGTGATCAATTGGTTTTGATGCTCAGAGAGAAATCGGGTGACTTTAATGTATATTTTTGGATTCTAATTTGTTTATTTAAGTCTAAACAAAAGCTAAAAAAAAATCAGAAACCATGGGAGGCCATGTAAGGAATAAAATACAATCCGCAGAGGAAGCTAGTATAAAAAGTGTTTCATTTCGCCCTAAAAATACAGTCAATTCACTTTGCAGTATATTCTGTGAAGAGCTTTGAGATGTCTCAAAGATATCAAATGCAAGGATTACTATTATTTATTCACAATATCCCTTCAGTGGTTCGGATCAAGAAGGTCCTCAACTATTTAACTTATTCTTCCAATGTATCAATACTACCATCCTCCCATTCCAGCATCAAACTGTTTCCTATTCATTCAATGTCCTCAACACAACATGAAACTGTCAAGCTACCAATGTAATTGCCAGCCTCATTAAATCTTTTAGGTCTCACACAACGTGAATTGCTCTTGTTTCCCGCTTGACCGGGTTTTAGTTGTTATTCTGTCATTTTGTTGTTGGTGTCAACGACTTTCATTTATATAAAGTCTGGCTGTGAGAAAGATAAGATTTTCTGTGCTGCTACATAGACTGCATCCACCTTCCCAAGGAGACAAGTTCTCAATCTTATCTGGAGGATTGTTGCCCATAACACCGGTAGAAACTCCATTGAACTCGCTGTTATTGTACCAGAAAAAAAATAAATCTAATGTTTGCAAAATTTGTTTACTTTGTTTAAAAAATGTCTGATTGGACATTTTGGTAGCTCTCTCATCTCTGAGTGAGAAGATTGTGGGCTCAAACTTTATGTTGGGACTTTAAACTCACAGTTTAGGTTGATATTATAGTGCAATGCTGGGGCAGCGCTGTATTGTCAGAGGTCCCATCTTTCAGATGCAAGGTTAAACTGAGGTCCTATCTGCCTGTTCATTAAATATCTTATGCTGCCATCTGAAAAGAAAAGGGAGTTTCTCCCAGTGTCCTGACCACAATCCTGCAGCTAAAGTTGGTCATTCACTTCATAGCTGTTTGAGGGATATTGCTAAATGCAAATTGTCAAATTGTGTTTACCTACTAAATATACAGTCACTGCACGCTATAGTAAATCCCGTGAAATACTTTGAGGTATTTTACAATGTGATAAGGCACAATATCACATGCATTATTTTTATATAGTTTCATTTGTAATGAAATATGATGAAAACAACACTAAAACAGTGATTACATTTGAAATAGTATCTTCTGTTCAAGCACCTAGCATGGACAAAGCCACTTTTAATTACTGGAAATGCTTGTAGCATTACTGTGCCTCAGAAGGTAGTATGGACATTTAATCTTAATGAGTTACTACAGTATTTACTTATTGTTACAGCAATAAAGTCAGACTTAATCAATAGCAGAGTGCGAGTTTACAGTAAAGATTTATAGCATTGTTTCAACTCTGCAATTACTGGGTACGTCCCGCAAAGTCTTATTTTACATCATCTAAATATACGAACAGCTGGAGCAGGTTTGCCAGTGATCCAATGCAAGGGAAAAGCTTCATTAATGCAAAAGAACAACACAAAACCTCACTATACTCCAGTATGGAAAACAGGCCATTCAGTCCAACTAGTCCGTGTCGGTGTTAATCCCCACAGGAGCTCCCACTCCTGCTATTCACCCTTTCTGATACCTCTCTCTTCCCTTCTCCCTTATGTATATAAACAATGCCCTCTTTTGAAATATAGAGTGTGGACATTGGAACTCTTTGTTAGTTAGCTTGTGTCATGTCCAGTAAGCTCACCTCTAATACAACAACAACAACAACAACAACAAGATTACATTTGAATAGTGCCTTTCTTGTCAGACGCCCCAAGGGACTGGACAGAGTACAGCATTTCAGACCTGAGCTGGGGTTGGGGGGGGAAGGGAGGGGAGGGGAAGGGGGGTGGCCGATGGCATGGTCGAAAAGGAGGGTCTTGAGGCGGGACTTGAAGGAGGCTAAGGAGGGGGCGAGGCGGAGTGACTGAAGGATGGAATTCCAGAGGTTGGGGACAGAGTGGCTGAAGGCTCTCCCACCAATGGTGGGACGGGTGGGTCGGGGGACGTGGAGCAGGCCGGAGCCGGCTGAGCGGAGGGAACGGGCGGGTTGGTAGGGAGTTAGGAGGTCGCAGAGGTAGGGTGGGGCGAGGCCATGGAGGGCTTTGTAGGTGAGGACCAGGATCTTGAACTGGATCGTCTGAAGGTTAGGGAGCCAGTGGAGTCGGGCGAGAGTGGGGGAGATGGGGTCACGGAGTTTGGTGTGGGAGAGGACATGGGCTGCAGAGTTCTGGATTATCTGCAGCCTGTGGAGGGAGGAGTTGGGAGGGCCGACAAGCAGGGCATTTTCAGACTCGAGTCTGGAGGTGATGAAGGCGTGAACAAGAGTCTCAGCGGCCTGAGGGGTGAGGTAGTGCAGGAGTCGGGCGATGTTACAGAGGTGAGGGAAGGCAGAGTGGGTCATGGCTTGAATGTGAGGGAGAAAAGACAGTTGAGGGTCGAACAAGACACCGAGGTTCCTGGCTGGTGAGTTGAAGTGTGCAACCATGGAGGTTGATGTTGCCAGAGCCTGAGGTGCAGAGGCGCTGGCGCGAGCCAATCAGGAGGGCCTCAGTCTTGTTCACATTCAACTGCAGGAAATTTGCCCTCATCCAGGACTTGATGTCCGACAGGCAGTCTGTCAGGACAGCAGTGGTCCTGGAGTTGAGGTTGGAGGCAGAAAGATAGAGTTGGGTGTCATCCCACCTAATATCTGCTAATATCGGAATATCTATCATTGCTGATATCAGACCAAACAGAAGGATGGCATTTTTGACAATCATCATACCACAAATACTGAATTGGTATGTCAGCCTAGACGATATGAGGTCAACGTAGAAACAAAGTTCAAACTCACAACTTTCTGGCTCAGAGAAGTAAGTCCTACCAACTGAGCTTGCTGATACCTAATTTCTTAATTGTTAAATTCTGTAGGTTATTATCTTAAATAAGAAATCTGTTACGAAATGCGGCAAAATGGACTCGGCAGACTTCAATGGCAAAATATATCTTTTTCCTTGCTCTGGAAGAATGGATGAGGAGTTCAATAATTCAAATAGAACTTATTGCTGTCATTTCTTAATACAAATAAACCAAATTGTTCTGACTGTATAAATAATGTCTCTGATTGTAAGAAAGGTTACAAGGAGGAAGGCTCACATAATTAATGCTAAATATTTTATGGATGGAAAATAAAACAAAATCAACTTATTAAAAATGGATGTTGCACTGTCATTTGTTGGCAGATTTATGCAATTTAACTATTTAATTCAGGATTATTGATCAAGCTGTAAAACCCAATGAGGAAGCAGAGGTGCATTTCTATAAGGCAAAACTAGCAAGAAATGCAGTCTGTGCAAAGCATTCCCCTCAGTGTGTGAGCAACATTCACCCGTAAAACATACAGTCAAATATCAAATGCAAGAATTATTATTGTTTTTGTTATTATTATTAATTATTCTGCTTGCAACCTTATTCGAGTCCTGTAGCTCAGTGGTTAGATCACTCGCCTTGCAAGCGAGACACCTGGGTTCAATTCCAGGCAGGGCAAAACCTTGGGCAAGTTTCCTTACTCCACACGGCTAATAATAATCCCTCCAAAACAAAAAACAATAATAAATTGGTCATTTTCAATCCACGACTGTTTGTGGGACACTGTTGTGCGCAATTGGCTGCCGCGTTTCACCCAAAAATATACGGTCAATTCACTTTACAGTCTATTCTGTGAAGTGCTTTGAGACGTCGAGAAGACTTGAAAAGCGCTATATCAAATGCAAGGATTATTATTATTATTATTAACATTGCGCAGAATTGTGGAACATTCTGAAATTCAGCCTTAATTCGTAAGCCTGGTCATTTCTAAGAACCAGATAGTTTTTTNATATATACAAGAAAATAATGTGAAATGTTAACGTCTGCAACAAAGGATAACACTCTGCAATGGACTGCTGGTAAGAGGCCACAAACTCATTGTACTCAATGTTAAACTCTCAGAGTCAGACTGCTAGTTGAATGCTTTTCAACATTCACTCTGGAAAAAATAGGTTTTGATGGGCCAAGATGCCTTTGCTTATTGCATTCCTTGGGTGTTTAGGGTTATACAGCACCTAGGTCATGTTGTGCGGTTCTTGTGTTGTTGTGAACAATGGTGAGCTTCCTAAACCCATGTGTAGTGTGCTTTCCTTAATCCCTTTAATCGGCTGAGTGAAGGCTCTGGAAAGTTTGTTTCATTATCCCTAAGAAATGAATCAAACAAAATACCAGGATATTCTGTCACGTTTACCATTTTAGATAAACTTTCTTGCCTTTTCAGTGGGATTCTTCAGCTCAGGAATCAACTTGCTGTAACATTGTTTAACCAGGGACAGGATCTTTCACAGGAAAGGGGATTTCAGTTTGATGTCTCATCCACAAGACAACACCTCCAAGCCTACAACACACCTTCTATATTCATGTGGCCAGAGAAAGCTGGAACAAACAGTGTGCTGAATATCTGATTTGTCCTCGTCAACGAGATTTAATAGGACCTTATAAAAAGGATGTGACGTGTAACAATGTCTATTTATAAATCATGAAGCTGATCCTAATCAGCTCCTATGTTACTACTACAACAACAACAACAACAACAAAATGACATTTATAGAGCACCTTTCACGTTGGAAGGACGTCCCAACGCGCTGAACAGTCAGGTGTCGGGGCCCGAGCACAGGGGAGGGGGTTGGTGTAGGGGTGAGGGAAGGCAGAGAGATGGAAAGGAGACCAAAGGCACGGTCAAAGAGAAAGGACTTGAGACCGACCTTGAAGGAGGCAAGGGAGAAAGCGATGCGAAGGGACCGTGGGATGGAGTTCCAAAGTGTGTAGGCAGAGAGGCTGGCGGGAGACATGGAGCAGGCTGGAGCCCGATGAACGGAGGGCAGGCTCGTAGGAAGTCAGCAGGTCAGAGAGGTAGGAGGGGGCAAGGCCATGGATGGCCTTAAAGGTGAGGACGAGGATCTTGAACTCGATCCTCTGAGGGATGGAGAGCCAGTGGAGTCGGGCGAGGGTGGGAGTGATGGGGTCACGAAGCCTGGTGTGTGACACTACACGAGCTGCAGAGTTTTGGATAATCTGCAGTTTCTGAAGGGCAAAGCTGGGAAGGCCGATGAGGAAGGAATTCTTGTAATCAAGCCTTGAGGTGACGAATGCATGGGTAAGGGTTTCAGCAGCCTGAGGGGTGAGACAGTGGCGGAGTCTGGCAATATTGCTTGGATAGAACAGTTCTCATCTTGAGACATGGATGTTGCTTTATAGAGAGCTGCATTCCAATCTGTTCACTTAGCAACATATCTTGAAGCATCTGTACTAATTACCAGGTGAATTGTTACCAGCGAATAACAAATGCAATCTCAACAGCCCCCAGCTCACAACATTACTCTTCAGAATTTGATTTGCTAATTGGGGCTGATGGTGACTGATACTTTTCAAAGATTAAAAGTGCTCACTTGTAACTCTTTTAACATTTATTGAGGAAGTTCATATTGTCTTTTAGTCATCTGCATGCTTACTGTCTGAGACTTTTCTTATGTACAATTACCTAGAATCCTTCAATTCCTAAACCAGCAGAGATCAATAAATATTTTAATGCTGCGCTGTCTTGCATCTTTAAAAGAGAAGTAATACCCAAAACTGAATGCAAAAAGAACGTACTTGATACGATCTTCTGTAAAGTATCGTGACTGGGTATTTTTAGGCGAACACAGTAGTCCATTTGCACACAGCAATGTCCCCTCAGAGTGTGAGCAACATTCAACCACATGGATGAACATCAGCTGTGAAGTGAATGAGCAATCTTATTTGGGGGATTGTTGGCCAGGACAAGAAATCCCTTCTCCTTTAAAGTAGTGCCATGGAATTTTTAGTGTCCACCTGAATATGATGGCACCTCCGACAATGCAACCCCCTACAAACCCTCACCCCAGCATTGCACTGAGAGTCAGCCTAGATGCATTACAGACTGACTTTATTTTGAAGGTTAGTCAGATCAATGGTGTTCCTCATTTATTTATATATCTTTGTTTTGAGGCACAAGAGTGTTCACTGATTTTGGGGCACTTTATGTCTTTGATAGTATCTTGTCTGGTTTCTGCAAATCCCTCACAGTTGAAAGATTATGGGGCAAAATTAGCATCAATTCAACATCTTGTTTGTGTTAATTATCACAAGGAACATGTTATGAAACATCTCAATTTCACCCCTAATATATATAATATTGTGTGACTTCCATTTTTGGTCCTGAAATTCGTAATAATATTTATAGGCAATCATCCCCGAATCACTATGTTGCATTTGTTTGAATCAATGTTGCATTTCATTTTTACTACTGCATACAGTGGATGATAAATCCTCACTAAATACAATATTGTACACAGGGCAAAATAATGGCCAGATTTGACACAGGTGCGCTCAGCAGCCCGCACCTGGCATTTCAGTGAGCGGAGGTGGGTGGTGTACCAGGGGGAGGAGCGGGAGTAGGAGACAGTGCGGGAAGTGATGGGGGCAAGAGTATCGAGTGTGGAGGAGAGGGTATTGTGGAGGAGGGAGAGAGGAGAAGAGGGGTCGGTGAGGGTTGAAGGCCAGAGGGAGAGGAGTTCAGAGGACTCCAAGGCATCGGTTAGGGATTGTGGGGGTAACTTCTTCCAAGGGCGGTAGAAGATGGTGGTGGGTCTGGTGGAGGTGGGGAGGGGGGTGGAGGTGGTGAAGGAGATGAAGTGGTGGTCAGAGATGGCCTTGTCGGTAATAGTGACATCCGAGACACTGAGGCCCCGGGTGATCACCAAATCGAGTGGGTGGCCGTGACTGTGAGTGGGGGAGTTTATGTGTAAGGAGAGGTTGAGTGAGGAGAGCAGGGAAGAGAAGTCTGTGGAGATGGAGCAGGAGGGGGTGAAGTGTAGGTTAAAGTCGCCCAGGATGATGAGGCGATCAGAGCAGAGGCAAAGAGATGTGAGGAGTGTTGAAATGTCAGAGATGAAGGTGGGAGAGGTTTTAGGGGGCCGGTAGAGGAGGAGGATTTTAAGGGAGAGGAATGAGGGGTGGGAGAGGGTGAGGTGCTCAAAGGAGGGGAAAGAGCCAGTGGAGTAGGGGGATAGGGCAAGTGGTGTCCTTGAGATAAGGGCAACACCACCGCCACGGCGGTTGGGGCGGGGGATGTGGTGGGAGGTGTAGCCGGGTGGCGTGGCCTCCGTGAGGGGGAAGGTGTCGCCTGGGGTGAGCCAGGTTTCTGTTAAGGCCATGATATCAACGTTCTCATCAAGGATGAGATCGTTGATGACCAGGGCCTTGTTGCAGAGGGAGCGGACATTTTGCAGTCCGATGTGGAGGGAGCGGTTGACAGAAGGGTGTGTGGGAGGGGAGGGGGGTCCAGGTTGTGAGGCAGGGGTGGGGGGATGGGGATGAGGGAGGAGAGGTTGGCTCCCCGGGTCTGTGTCCGGGGTGGCTGGCGAGAGTGGTGGGGAATGGGGCAGTCGGTGTGGCTGCTGCTGGACAGCCAACGCCGAGTGCCGCGGTGAGCCCGGCGGAGGATTCCCAGGCTGGAGCAGAGGGAGGTTGTGGGAGGGTCAAGTGGGGATAGAAGACGAGAGGGACGGAGAGAGAGGAGGAGAGAGCGGGAGAGATGCAGAGGGGGGAGGGTTTGGGGGAGAGAGGAGGGGGGCGGGAGGGAGGGGGTGAGGGGGCTCGGGTCAAAGCGGCAGCCATAGTGCGCACGCGGGGACCGGGAGCGAGCGGTCAGGTGGATGGCATTATCCCGTAGATTGGGGCAGCCAACCCAACAGGACCATAGTGGGCTCTGATGTGAGCCCTGGGGGGGGGGGGGCGCAGAGGGTGTTTTTTTTTTGTTTTTTTTTTGTTGCGCGCGCACGCACCTGAAAACTAATCTATGACTTCAGCGGTTCCCCCGCTCCGCCCGACACCTCCCCCCGAGCTGATCTCGCTCCGGCGTCGAGTTTAAATACCTGGGTCAGTAGGCCTAGGCTCCTCCCCGCGCTGTCCTGCCGCCGCTCCCCGACTGGCTGATCTCGCTCCGGCGTCGAGTTTAAATACCTGGGTGGTCCTCAGGCCGCTGAGACTCTTGTTCATGCCTTCATCACCTCCAGACTCGACTCTGCAAATGCCCTGCTTGTCGGCCCTCCCAACTCCTCCCTCCACAGGCTGCAGATAATCCAGAACTCTGCAGCCCATGTCCTCTCCCACACCAAACTCCCTGACCCCATCTCCCCCACTCTCGCCTGACTCCATTGGCTCCCTATCCTTCAGAGGATCCAGTTCAAGATCCTGGTCCTCACCTACAGAGCCCTCCATGGT
Source organism: Callorhinchus milii (assembly GCF_018977255.1). Lineage (NCBI taxonomy): Eukaryota > Metazoa > Chordata > Chondrichthyes > Chimaeriformes > Callorhinchidae > Callorhinchus > Callorhinchus milii. The sequence continues at coordinate 9,125,408 of NW_024704754.1, forward strand.
CTCGCCCCACCCTACCTCTGAGACCTCCTAACCCCCTACTAACATGCCCGTTCCCTCCGCTCAGCCAGGTCTGTCCTGCTCCACGTCCCCCGACCCACCCGCCCCACCATTGGTGGGAGAGCCTTCAGCCACTCTGCCCCCAAACTCTGGAATTCCATCCCCCAGTCACTCCGCCTTGCCCCTTCCTTAGCCTCCTTCAAGTCCTGCCTCAAGACCCTGCTCTTCGATCATGCCATCGGCCACCACCCTCCCCTCCCCTCCCTTCTCCCCCCCTGACCCCAGCTCAGATCTGAAATGGTGTACTCTGTCCAGTGCCTTGGGGCATCCTCCCAACGTGAAAGGCGCTATACATATGTAATCTTGTTGTTGTTGTTTGATTGATTGTTGTCCTTTTCCATAACTATTCTACACGTAATGATATTGTGATCACTGTTATTCAGATTCTCTCCTGCTGAAACCTGCTCCACTTGCCCCACTTCTTTTCCCAGAACTAAATCCAGCACTGCTTCCTCCCTCATTGGGCTGGAAAATGCTGATCCAGAAAGTTCTCCTGCACATATTTCAGGAATTCCTCCCCGTCCTTGCCCTTTATATTGTGTTTCCCAGTCTATGTTAGGATAATTGAAGTCCCCCATTATCACTACTCGATCGGTTTTGCATCTCTGAAATCTGCTGCAGATTTGCTCATCTATCTCCTTCCCACTATTAAATAGTAGTAAATACCCAACAGAGTAACAGCTCTTTTTCTGCTCTGTAACTCTAACCAAATAGATTCAGTTTTTGGACCCTCTAACACATTGTCCTTTTCCAGAACCGTAACTGTGTCCCTAATGAGTATTGCCACCCCTCCTCCTTTTTTCCTTTCCCTATCCCTCCTGATAGGTTGTAGCCAGGAATATTCAGCTCCCATTCCTGTCCTTGCTTGAGCCAAGTCTCCATAATTGCCACTACATCATAGCCCCATATGGTAACTTGAGCCTGCAGCTCACCAAGCTTGTTGGTCATGCTCCGTGAAGATGCACTCCAATACTGGCTTAATCCACTCTACATTTCTCCCCCATCTCTTTCCACTTTTTGCTGAACTGTTCGTTGTTTCATTTCTATTTGTCTCTCCTCATCCACTATGTAACTCGTTTTCCCTCACTGATGTTACATTCTGATCCCCATCCCCCCTCAAAATCAGTTTAAATGCCTCTAAAACATATATATTTTATAATTATGCAAATCTTTCCCTTCTGCATCGAATTCCCATTCTTACCAAATTCCTTAGCAGAATTCTCGCTCAGTTCCCTCCTCGCTCTGCTGGGCTCTCTGCTTAAGTTTAAACAACTACATTGTGTTGCAGACACAGCCTGCATGTGATTACATTCTCTTACCCTGCAGCCATTAAATCTTTTATTTTTTAAAAAAACAGTTTATATCAGCTTGCTTGGAATAAAAACTGTGTTTATATAGTCTCACCAATAAACACAGGGGTGCTCGTTTTCCTACCCCCACCCACCGAATGTGAATGTGAATAAATGACGATGCTTCCTGGGAATGTTGTGTTCATTGTATTTGCAGGTTACATGGTTTCTGGAAACTGCAGCATTAGAACCCTGAAACAATAACACCATCAAAATTACATTTGTATGGTGACTTTCATGTCAGGAGGACGTCCCAAGGTGCCGGACAGAGTTTTGGACCCAAGCTGGGTGTTGGGATTGGGGAGGGTGGAAGGCAGGGGGGGAAACAGAGTGATCGAAAGCACGATTGAAGAGGAGAGGCTTGAGATGGGTCTTGAAGGTGGTGAGGGAGGGAGCGAGGGGGAGGGACTGCAGGATGGGTTCCGTAGGGTAGGGGCAGAGCGGGAGAAGTCCTGCTCTCCAATAGTGGGGCAAGCGAGGTGGGGAACGTGAAGCAGGCCCGAGCCTGCTGAGCGGCGGGAACGAGTAGGATGGCAGGGGGTTAGGAGGTTGCAGAGGTAGGAGGGAGCAAGACCATGGAGGGCTTTGGGTCTTGAACTGTATCCTCTGTGTGATGGGAAGCCAGTGGAGTCGGGCGAGGTTGGAGGTGATGGGGTCATGGAGCCCAGTGCGGCAGAGTACATGGTTGCAGAGTTCTGGATGATCTGCAGCCTATGGAGGGAGGAGTTGGGGAGAACGCCAAGCAAGGAGTTTGCATAATTGAGCCTCAATGTAACGAAAGCATGTACGAGGGTTTCGGCGGCCTGCAGTGTGAGACAGTGGCAGAGCCAGGCGCTGTTTCAGATGTGGGGGGAGGCAGAGTGGGTCATGGCATAGAAGTGGGGTAGAAAGGATAGTTGATAGTTGAAACACTGCCAAAGAGAGGTAGGATACTGATCGCTCAAAATCCCCATCTTGTTTCTGGCTCCTGCTGATCAAGGAACTGAGCAGGAATCAGGTGATTAGCCCTGTGAGAAAAAACCCTCTTGATTACCCCTGGCCTCACTCACACTAAGCACCAACCAACCAAGTTCCATCCACTGAATTTTTTTTTCTTTTGATCAGCCAGGTGTCTGACACATGTGGAAACCCATCCCCATGCTTAAGATTAGCCAAACCAAACGAAAATTTCATGAACCCACATACATATGGAAATTCCAGAGAATGATTGTTGTAATGGACGAGCATTCTCTCTCTGGAGGGACCACAGAAATCCAGAGAAAAGCAACACAAGCACAAGCCTCCTCCTACACATTCCTTGAGTATGTGTTACTGGGAGGGGAAGACACACAGAGAAATTGATTTTTAAATATGCTGATGAGACAGTGGAGAACACAAAAACACACCTTGTTGCTAATTTAAGGCCTGCACACAGGTAGCGTATTGTGCGTTCGCCCACAAATATATACAGTCAATTCACTTTACAGTGTGTTCTGTGAAGCGCTTTGGGACGTCCTCCCAACGTGAAAAGCGCTATATCAAATGCAAGGATTATTATTATTATTATATCAGTCACCGAGGTAACTAGCCATGCCTCATATAAAACTTTTAATTTGTATCTTTTTGTTTTGTTGCAAAAGAATGAGATATCGTTCCTGCTCCACATCCTCAATCTGAACTCTGAGCTTGACAAGAAAAGAGAATAAGGTGTCTTGTGGATATTATTCTATTTTAATTACTTTTAGAGATCAAACCAGCAGCATTCTATACCAGGTCTAACGTGTTTCATGGGAATATTTGACAAGTGAGTCCCAGCCGACACCATGGACTCAGGAGCTGGTGCACAGTGAGTAATATTGGAGGAATATCAGTATTCAGCTTCCGTTTGTCACTGGAGAGCCAATGCTAAAACAGTACACAATCTGGTTCTGCTTTTGTTACTGGCATCTGCGGAAATGCATTGTTGGAGGTGCCGTCCTTCGGATGAGATGTTTAAGCAAGGTCTCGTCTTCCTATTCAAGTGGACATTAAAGATCCCATGGCATAATTTGAAAAGAGAAGGGAGTTCTCTTGGTGTCCTGGCTAATAATCCCCAAAATAAAATTAGTCACCTGTTTCATGACTGTTGGTGGGATATTACTATGCGCAATTGTGCTGCAGTGTTTGCCTACAAATACACAGGTACTTCATTTCCCAGTAAATCCTGAAAAGCACTTTGAGACGTCCTCCCGACGTGATAAGTAGGTATACCAAATGCAAGAATTATTATAAAATGCAACTTGCTGAGCAGCTAAGATAAAGAACTGACCATTTATGGAAATGGTGTGCCAAGAGAGGCTGAGGAACATTCTTACAATTTAACCATTACAGCGCTATCAGTAAATTCACTCAGCCACATGCTGCACCGACACTCACTCCACTCGCTTATTTCAGACACCCACTTTCTGAAATGTAAAAGCAAGGCTTCAGAAAATTTGGAATGCAGATCATTTTTTTTCTACCACGTAGCTGCAAAATAAGGACCAACAAAGGGAGAGCAGGAGAAGTGAAGGAATATATTGGCGATAGAAGGAAAAAAACATTAAGGTTTTCCTGGAAATGAAAAGATTCAGGATTATTAAATGTGTCGCAAGAATCTTGTGGGGTATTGGATGGATCAGCTAGATGGGTCAATGGTCTAATCTTATATGAAATGTTTGCCATGTTACTAAATAATACTCTCATCATTTGTTTTTACTCTGTTCCCATGAAAATTCACTGGAACAGGTTATCAGGAAGAATGGTTGTTGGGAGTCATTCACAAAGCAGCTGATGCTGTGATGGAAGGACGGCAGGGTCGGTGTTCTAGAGGCATGAGATCAGATCAAGGGTCAAGGACTTTCTTCATCCAAACCAATCTTATGATCTTGTGAAAAATCTAAAAAGGAGAATTAAAGGTACATTTCCCATCAGATTTCTTTAAGAAAGCAGGTCACGGTTGTTTTCATAGTTTGGAGTCAGGGTACAAGGCATAATCTATCTACTCAATTCTTGGTATAAGTGAGATGTATAAATTCCATCCTCTGAGGTTGAACAGGTTGCTTGTCCCATATTTTAGACAACAGGATTCCATCCCCATGAGGTAACTCTCTGTTGAGGAATGTTTGTGTTGTGGTAAGTGCTCCAACCACCAAGTCCACCCTTTAATTGAATTAAAGGAGCAGGATGCTCATTGAGAGAAGCTTTTGATGAACTTAAATTTAAAGTCTTTTACAAGAAGGAAGAAATAATATTTAGTAAATGAAACACAGCAGTCAATTTACACACAGCCGTGAAGTGAATGACTAACTTTATTTGGGGATTGTTGGCCAGGACACCGAGAGAAATTTCCTTCTCATTTCTAATATTGTCACAGAATCTTTAGCTTCCACCTGAACAGGCAGACAGGACCTCAGTTTAATGTCTCATTACAGTACAGCATTCCCCAAGTAGTACACTGCCCTATAAGGCATGATTAAGTGACAATGCATTTTAATGTTATCACCAGTGAAAAAGCTTGTTACTTGCTTACAATGACGTTTTTCCCATCAAAAAGAATAATCTTAGGACTCTCCTTAACAGTGTCACCCCACAGCACTGTGCTTTTCTAGCTGGCCACATTAACAGTCAATCTTGAGCGATATCAGACAACTCGCAATTTTCAACACAAAGTATGTTTTAAGATGTCAGTGAAGTCTGACAGTGGAAAACTTTACTGCAGATACAATTTGAAGCAGTGCCAAGTAAGCAGGAGATCATATCCATTGTTATTGTCCTCATCTGAATCATTGCACTGTTTAAAGGGGCAGCGAAGCTCGGGGATGGAAGAGCCATGATGCCCTATTGATGTCACATCTGTATTGAAAATATAATAACAATCATTGCATTTGATATAGCACCTTATCACATCGTTGAGAAATCTCAAAGCGCTTCACAGAATATATTGTAAAGTGGATTCACTGTGTATATTGTGGGGGGAAATGCGGGAGCCAATTGTGCACAGCAGTGTTCCACAAACAGTCATGGATTGAGTGACATTTTTTTTTGGAGGAATTATTACACCCGGAAAGCAACCAGCCATTCGACTAACAGCCGGGTTCCTACTTAGAAGTGTGTGAATTTAGATAATCAAACCCGGGTGCTACAGGACTACTACACTGCAGGAGTCCATATAGCAGCTATGCTGCCTTTCATCTGAATTTAACACAATAGCACAAATATAAGACACTGTCAGATCCCTTCGTAACACTTTCTCTTGCTCATTCTCTCTATCACCCACTCCCTCTCTCCCTCTGCTTCATATAGCCCTCCTGATCTCATGGTATCTTACGTTATTTATTCAGAAGCTTCTATTTCCACTTTGCATGTTTCACTGATTGTAGATGTGGCTAAACCAGGTGAATCATACTGACATTTTTTACTGATCTTAAGTGAAATGCTCCACATTGTTGTTCCCAAAGTATCAGAGGCCTGAAATTCAACCTAGCCCTAGACTGTGAAACAGTTCTGTTAAAATTTAAGATCTAAAATTGTGGAAAAATTCTTCAATTCAGCCTTATTTGAAAGTTGATCTTTTAGATGAGATGTTAAACTCCTGTCTGTCACTTCAGGTAGATGTTGAAGATCTGATGGCACTATTCAAAAAGAGAGCGGAGTTTCTCTCTCCCGGTGTCTTGGTCAATAATACCCCAAATAAAATTGGTGACTGACTCCATGGCTGTTTGTGGGACATTGCAACGTTTTACCCACAAAATACACAACTAGCTGCAACGTTTTACCCACAAAATACACAGGCAATCCACTTTACATTATATCCTGTGAAGCATTTTGAGATGTCTCAACAACGTGATAAAGCACTAGGTCAAATGCAAGGATTATTATATTATTATTATTTATTTTTAAAAAGCAGTCAATAAAAGCCAAAATAACAACAACTTACATTTATATAGCACCCTTCACATGGTATAGCATCTCTGACCACTTGAGAAATTAAGGTGTAATCGAAGAATTTTTTCACAAATCTTAAACAATAAAACAAAATGGTCTTAAGGTTATGAGTGCTACTTATTTGTGTTCACATTGCTGAGTTTCGAAATAGTTAACAGTAGCAACTCAACTCAGTCACAGCACAAGTTTTGCAGAGAACAGTGTGGCGAGATAACAGATAGAGGTACAATGGGTGGGTAAGACTGACAGAAAAAAGTAGGCTGAATGGCCTCCTCCTGATCATACACATCTCTGGTTCTGTGGGTTTAGTTGGACAAACCCTCAATTGTTACGCCACAAACATGGAACACAGAAATATGGTTTAGCCCCGTAGTGCTGTCATTCATCAGAGTAATGTCTGAAATTGTTTGTATTTGTTTCACTACATTATGTTATTGACACCAGGACCCACAGATATGCTGCAGCTCAGGCACAAATGTTTCCGACAGGAAATGTCACTCTAAAGTGGCTCAGCACGGAGAAGATAATGATTGTAAGCTTTTAACTGTTATTTAGGCCTTGATGGAGTCCTTTGGAGTAATTTCTCTAGTTAACAAAACTACTGAACGGTAAATAGCAGCATGATATCCATCAGCACAATGCTATCTCCAAGAGTCATTATTGAAGGCACAGGGCTAATGTGCCTTGCCATCTAAGACATTGCTGTCATTTCCAGTACAGCTGATCATACCACATCCTGCCCTCTTGACAGAGAACAACATTTCTCTGGTAGGAGATAGTAATCTAGGACTATTATCATTACTGATGGAGCTTCAAACATGATACAGATCCAATTTCAAGGCAAAATGAATATTACAAAGCATTCACAATTCAGAGAGAACCAGAACTCAAACTGGGGGAAGATAATAGGCCATGTTTTAGCAACACTTTATTTAAATATTTCCCCCAAACTGCATTACTCCATTCAGGTCAAAAAGTATCAATTCTGTTTAATTACGTGAAACAGGTCTTTCATAAAATACAGTCACTACACTTCACAGTCAATCCCATGAAGTGCTTTAAGGCACCCTCCCAATGTAAATGGTGCTGTACCAATTGCATGGATTATTATATTATTATGATTATTATCCCCCCAGAAAATGTACAGCCAATTCACTTTACTGTATATTCAGTGAAACGCTTTGAGACTTCTCAATCATGTGATAAGGCATATACCAAATGGAAGGATTATTATTATTGGGACCAACTAGCCTGTGCTGGTCTTTATACACTACATGGACCACGAGCCATCCTAATCCCCTCTCCCTATCCACCTTCCACACCCCTCTATTAACTCCTCTCTCATACATGTCTCCCTCGTCACTTCTTCCCTCGCTAACTCCTCAAAAATATAGTCACTACAATTTACTGTAAATCCCGTGAAACACGTTGAGACATCCTCCCGACGTGAATAGTGCTGTATCAAATGCACAGATTATTATATTATTGTGATTATTATTTGCGGCCTCAGGAAAATTAAATATATTTTGCTGCTCACTAGAGGTATTATTGTCAATTTAAATTCCCCCTGAATAATATTTATGTTGCTGTTGGTTGAAAATAGACCTGCGTCAATTATTCCTCTATGCACTTCGCTGCTGACCTTCACAGTTCTGTATGCACCGAACCACCAACGTGTAAATATAAATTGAAACTTCCTGTTTAACTCCAGCCACATGCTTTCAATCTGTGGGCTCAGATGTTCGGGTGAACAACAATGTTCTGTACATGGGGAAGTGTACAGTACAGTTGAACACCTTTTCGCTTACAAAGTATACAGTCAATTCACTTGACAGTTTTTCTGTGAAATGCTTTGAGAAGTCTCAACAACGTGATGAGGCGCTATTCCAAATGCAAGGACTATTACTATTATTATTACTATTATACGTGGCCAACCAAATCATCAGGAGTCATTTTATTTGAGCTCTATCATGTTCTTTGTTCATCCAGTTTCTCAGCTCTTTGATTTACAATCATTATTTGATCTATTTTGGAAAGTCTTGGGGCTTTATTGGGCTTCAGACTTCTCAATTGCAAAAGAAAATGATTTATATTAATTCAATGAAGCTTCAGAATCCAGCTCTCTCAACAATGGAGAATGAAGGATTACTTGGAAAAACTGTTTGCTTTTTTTCAATGTGGCCTTGGTAAACCACACAAGTGGATGTTAACACATTTAAAGTAGCCAAATACAACAACAACGGTAAGCACGATCAAAAGGAAGGTATTTAGGTGGAGTTTGAACGTAGGGAGGGAAGGGGCAATATGGTGGGAAGGGATCGAGGGAGGGAGTTCCAGAGTTTCAGGGCAGAGTGGCTGAAGGCACGGCCACCGATGGTGGAGTGGAGGTGACGAAGGACAATTAGAAGGCCGGAGGCAGCTGAATGTAGGCAAGGTAGTGGAGTGAGGAGTAAGCAGGTCAGAGAGGTAGAAGGATGTGAGGCAATTAAGTGATTTGAAAACAAGTGAGAGGATCTTGAAGTCAATCCATTCGGTGATTGGGAGCCAGTGGAGCCTGACAAGGACTGGTGTGATGGGGAGGGAGTCTAAAAAGAAAAGCAAAACAACTTGCATTTACATAGTGGCCAATGTTACATATTACTACACACAGGTAGCCTCTCAGATCTTCTGGTTTTTGCCAGAGCCTACTGAGTGGAGGGAGCAGGCAGGTTGGTAGGGGGTTAGAAGGTCACAGAGGTAGGGGGGAGCAAGGCCATAAGTATATGTGCCTAATCCTGCACTTACCTGACGTGGATCTCTGCCCCTTGTGAGCAGAATCCATTTCAAAGTTGGAAAAAACCATGAGCATGTATGCAACTAAAACATTTAAAACTAAAATGTCTTCAAGATGCCTTAAAGCCCTTCACATAATATACTATAAAGTGTAGTGACTGTGTATTTTGTGGGCGAAACACGGCAGACAATTGCACGCAGCAGTGTCCCACAAACAGTTATGGATTGAGTGACCAATTTAATATTATTTTTTGCTTTTGAAGTAATTATTACGCCCGGAAAAGCGATCCGCCAATCGACTAACAACCAGGTACCGACATACTGCTAGGCAAACAGAGGTTTCAGACCCAACTATGAATTATGGGAGAAGTCAGTAAGTCAGGATAATCTTTGGGGCAAATGGGTGAAGTTCAGACAGTGAAAAGGGAGCTTAGTTCAGGCCAACAGCTGAAATTGGAACGATGCCAAGAGATCTTCTTGTCACTGGTGACTATAGTTTGAGGGCAGCTGAGACAAAATTATTCAACTGGAGTGTCATGATCTCACCTTATCTTGAATGGGATAAATGCCACTGTGTTATCTGAGGTTGCTATCAAGAACATTTCTGAAGGTAATTTCTACAACCCCCAAACCCAACCTGAAATTTGTCCTAATTTAGTGTCTTTGACCAAGAAAGATAAGTTATTTCAATTTATTTTGCTGTTAAGCTTGTTTCTTTTCATTAATCTTTGTTGATTTCGTTAAAAATCTAGATTCTTGTTCATGTAAATTACTTTGGGATTACTTTGTGGAGTCCTGTAGCTCAGTGGTTAAAGCACTGACCTCGCAAGTGGGAGACCTGGGTTTGATTCCCGGCAGGGTGAAATGTTGGGCAAGTTTCCTCACTCCACACGCCTCTGTTTGCCTAGCAGTAAGTTGGAACCCAGTTGTTAGTCGATTGGCAGCTCGCTTTTCTGGGGGTAATAATTACTTCAAAAACAAAAAATAATAATAATGAATTGATCACTCAATCCATAACTGTTTGTGGGACATTGCTGTGCGCAATTGGCTCCAGTGTTTCGCCCACAAAATGCGTAGTTACTACACTTTACAGTATATTATGTGAAGTGCTTTGAGGCGTCTCAAAGATGTTTTAGTTTTAAATGTTTTAGTCGGTTGCACGCATGCTCATGGTGCAGGATTAGGCACATATACTCAATGAAAGAGAGAGAGTGGGGCAGACAAACACACATATACCCAGATAAATTCACTCACATACACCTGCAGGGAGTCTCACTACTGCACACCCATAGAGAGAGAGTCTCACTCACATACCGAGAGCGAGAGAGAGAGAGATTCACTCACATACATACAGAGAGAGAGACACACAGAGAGAAATACACATACACAGAGAGAAAGAGATTCACTCATGTACCCACAAACAGAGAGAGAGACGAGAGAGACAGTGAGGCAGAAAGCAAAAGATTCACACAGATGGTTAGACATTAAGAGAAAGCCAGAGAAATATACACAGCACACACTGAATCACATACAGACAGTTAGTGAGGCAGACAGAATGTAAATGATCTGCTCTGTTCCCTATAAACCTTTGATAAAGATACATGAGTTAGTTGCTGCTGCAAAATAAAATTATGAGTGAATTTAGGTTTCTGCATTTCTGTGTGGCTTTACATTTTTTGGGCCGTTTATTTACAAAGCTCTGAAAGTTTGATAAGGCCTATGCTTAGGGCCTATGCTTAGCTATTTATAAATAATGATAATGCTTATATTTACCCTCATCCACGCTTTCATCACCTCCTGCCTCATCTGTTCCAATGCCCTCCTCTCCAGTCTACCCAGCTCCACTATCCACAAAACCCAAACAATCCAAAACTCCGCTGCCCCTATACTCACCCGCTCTAAACTCCATCCTCCCCATCACACTAGTGTTCACCAGACTCTACTGACTCCCGCTATCACTCACACTAAACTCCGTTCCCCCATCCCACCAGGCTCCACTGGTTCCCTATCACAGGTATGGATGGTTCTGAATCCTTTTGTCCATCTACAAAGGTTTTGGTTTCCAAGCTCCCTCTCTGGTAACTTGTTTATTCACTCGCACTAAACTCGGTACCCCCATCACACCAGTCTTCTCTTTGACCGTGCCTTCAGCTCCCCTCTCGACTCTCTACCCCCTCCTCGCTCCCTCCCTCCCCTCACCCTGACCATTTCCCCCCTGCTCGGGTCCTGACCCAACTGTACAGCGCCTTGGACGTCCTCCCGACGTGAAAGGCGCTCTATAAATGGAATCTTGTTGTTGTTGTTGTCTTCAAAGGCAAGCACGATCCTGATATCACCCTCAAACATGCACTTCCAGCAGGGTCACTGAATGGGGGAGGCGTGTATGTGTTATTGGTGACATGTGCGTGAACTGGGTTGTTTTCGACAATAGTGAAAGCTGCAAGGCAAAAGGTCAAATGACAGTAGATCACTTTCTAAAGCGCCAGCCACCAACTGTGGTTATGGAAAGGAATTGGTCAGTAACGAACATGGGGCTTTTGCAAGAGGCAGAAAGGTATAAACTTACCGGCACCTAAATCACAGGGGAACAAGTCACAAAACCACGGAACATGAGGGTTCGGAAAGATCAAAGCACAAATTCTTTATTTAACTATTTGCAAATGTTAAGCAGTAATTTAGCAAATCTCTGCAGCCTCTGGGGTAAACAGTTAGACACTTTTGCCAGAATGTCAGGAATTGAATGTACAATGAAGTGAAGGACAGAAACTGAAAGTGAGGGCATCTGACAAGTGAAGATAAGGGGCTTTATGAGAGCAAGGCAGAGAGCTGATTCTCAGAGTGTTCAGCTTTTATGGTGTTCCAATCTTAGCTGCAACTCAGTATTTCCAAGACCTCATCTCCATCAATATATAAACAACCAGGGAACCTGTGGACTTCTGCTTCACCAATTAAATCTAGACATACAACGATTATTTCCCCACATGCCAAGATCACAGGCATATCACAAGAGCGGAAATGAACAAGACAACCAAATATCGGGTCTCAATTGAATCACCCAAGTTTTTTGTTTTGAATTTTGAGTATTTGAACCCCAGCACTGTTAGAATAATAGATGTTGTGAATGAGTTAACTTTTAAGTTAAGTGTGGGGGGCAACTAGACTGACTGTCATGGGATAGGACACATCTGGTTTTCTCTGTTTTTGAAATAATAACGGACAGGGGCAGGGGGTCACCTCCTATCAGTAAGTAACAACAAGCACACAAAGGTAATGGTCCAAGGTACCGGTCGACACATGGTCTCGACTTAGCAATAAGTCGTTAGATTCTGACAGGGCCTGCCAAACGACAGAAGGCAACCCTCAAGAATAGCAACTAATGAGCAAGTTGCTTAAACTAGAGGACCTTGGTACCATCCCGGGATACTGATAAGAAATAACCAGTCACTTAAAAGGAATGTACTAATAATCCCACACCACAAAATAATGAGCACCAGATACAGCCCTAAACTGATCAATCCTCTATCTTAGACAATTAGATCAGATAACAGAGGTCTTAAGGACAATGCTGAGGCACGTACACCCCATGAGGTGTTCATGTGAACCCAGCAGGATTTCACAGAATACTATATATTTTGTAGGCGAAACGCGGCAGTCAATTGCTCACTGCAGTGCCCCACAAACAGTCGTGCATTGAGTGACTAAATTATTATTATTATTGTAAGGAATTATTACCCCCGAAAAAACAATCCGCCAATCGACTAGCAACCGGGTTCCTATTTACTGCTAGGTAAACAGAGGCGTGTGGAGTATTACTTTTTTTATGTATTACTTTACAATATATTTTAATAACAATATTAAAATACAGTCAATCCACAGTAGAGTCCTGTAGCTCAGTGGTTAGAGCACTCGCTTTGCAAGCGAGAAACCTGAGTTCAATTCCAGGCAGAGGGCGAAACCTTGGGCAAGTTTCCTTACTCCACACAGAGCCTAATAATAATCCCCCAAAACCAAAAACTATAACAAACGGGTCATTTTCAATCTACGACTGTTTGTGGGACATTGCTGTGCGCAATTGGCTGCCGCGTTTGCCCACAAATATACAGTCAATTCACTTTACAGTGTGTTCTGTGAAGCGCTTTGGGACGTCCTCCCAACGTGAAAAGCGCTATATCAAATGCAAGGATTATTATTATTATTATTATTATTATATCTATGCATGTGTGTGTTTGTGAGTGTCTGTGTGTGTGGGTGTCTCTCGCTGTGTTTGCGAGTGTCTGTGTGTGGGTGTCCCTCGCTGAAAAGCGCTATATCAAATGCAAGGATTATTATTATTATTAATCTGTCGTGGCTAGATGCACTACATAAAACACAATTCAAAGACAATTTCAACAATCAAGCATTGTAAGCTTTATTGACCCACTGCAGTGAGGGAAGAGATCCTTTCAGGTTACAATACCTGAGCAGGACAACTTCCAATTCCATGTGATTATACAGAGTATATATATATTTTTAGAATACATGATACACAAATCTTATCCAACCAAAATAGTTTGTTCACGTGAATACTTGTTTTCAATTTTCCTAATTGGTAGTTTTTTACTCTTGCACGGCTTTGTATTACCTGTCAATTAAATTTGTCAAACATAGCGGTACACCTTACCAATTAGTTTTAGTGAGGCAGGAAAGACCTTGAAGGAGATCTTTTAATTTGCTGCCAAGAGTTAGTAGGCTTACCAATTTTTACTGATGCAGAGTATGCAGCCAGGAGATGAAGGACTATTTACACTGTATTGCAAGATGTTTTTAACCAGTTATGTGACAGTTTAAATTACATTTCCACAAATCCACTTTACAATATATTCTGTGAAGCGCTTTGAGATGTTGCAATGACGTGATAAGGCGTTATACCAAATGCAAAGATTATTATTATTATTATTATTCAATTGCGTGTTAATTTGGAAGCCAGTTGGTTTAATTTTAAGAACTGTGGAAAACCGACTTCCAAATTAACGATTTTCCATAACCCTGTGTGAACACAAATTTTAAGATAAACAACAACATTGCAATAACGTTGCACCTCTATTTCTGTCCCACAGTAATATCAATTGACAGCTGCTTAGCACAAAGCATAAAGATTGAGTATTCTGGAGTCCTGTAGCTCAGTGTTTAGAGCGAAAGACTTCAGTTTGAGTCCCGGCAGGGTGGAACGTTGGGCAGGTTTCCTTACTCCAATCACCTCTGTTTCCCTAGCAGCAAGTAGGAACCTGGTTGTCAGTCAATTAGCGAATCGCTTTTCCAGGGATAATAATTCCTCCTCCAAAAGGAAAGATAGGCACTGTGGGAAACGAGGTGGGGGGTTAGCCCTGTTAATTAGGGATGAAATAAAAGCAGTGGAGAGGAAGGATCTGAAATCCGATGACCAGGAGGTCGAGACAATATGGGCGGAAATAAAAAATAATAAAGGGCAGAAAATATTAATGGGAGTGGTTTATAGACCCCCAAACAGCGATCACAATATAGCACAGGGTATCAATCAAGAAATCAGTGGAGCATGTAGGAAAGGTAAAGCAATAATAGTGGGTGATTTCAATCTCCACATAGATTGGGAAAACCAAATCGGCAAAAGTAGGTTAGAAGAAGAGTTCATTGAGTGTATGAGAGATAACTTTCTACAGCAGCATGCCGAGGAACCAACTAGGGGACAGGCCATCCTAGACCTTGATTTGTGTAACGAAACGGGCTAGTCGGCAGTGTAGGTATTAATAATAATAATAATAATCCTTGCATTTGATATAGCGCTTTTCACATCGGGAGGACGTCCCAAAGCGCTTCACAGAACATACTGTAAAGTGAATTGACTGTATATTTGTGGGCGAATAAGACTCGTCCAGGACAGAGTGATCACAATATGATTAAATTCTGCATTAAGTTAGAGAGGGATATAGTTAAATCCGAGGCAAGTATTCTGAATTTAAATAGGGCTAATTTTGTAGGTATGAGGAAAGATTTAGGTAAAATAGACTGGAGAATAAGATTAAGATTAAGAGGTAAAAATGTAGACCAGCAAATATTTAAGGATGTTGTGCAAAATTCTCAGCATTCACATATTCCCTAGCGGAATAAGAGTGCCACAGAGAAAGCAATTCATCTGTGGCTAACTAGAGCAGTTAGGGAAAGCATCAAATTAAAAGAAAAAGCTTATAAAACTGCCAAGAAAAGTAGCACATCTGAAGATTGGGAGAGTTTTAGAAACCAGCAAAAAAAACTAAAAAACTCATTAAGAGCGAGAAAAAGGAGTATGAGGGTAAGCTCGCTAGGAACATTAAGTCTGATTGTAAAAGTTTTTACAAATATATTAAGAGGAATAGGTAGTGAGGGTAAATGTAGGTCCACTACAGTCAGAGACGGGAGAAGTTGTAATGGGCGACAAGGACATGGCAGAGGGCCTAAATGGGTACTTTGCATCTGTCTTCACCCTAGAAGACACAACAGGTCTGCCAACAATAGAGATGCACCAAAGGGATAAGGACAGGGAGCAACTTAGGGAAATTTTCATTAGTAGAGAATTGGTGCTCGGGAAACTGTTAGCACTAAAAAGTGACAAATCCCCTGGTCCGGATGGCTTGCATCCCAGGGTTTTAAAAGAGATAGCTTATGAGATAGTGGAGGCCTTGTGTCTGATCTTCCAAAATTCCTTGGATTCTGGAACAGTCCCCATGGATTGGAAAATCGCAAATGTCACACCACTATTAAAAAAAGGTGGAAAGGAAAAGATGGGGAACTATAGGCCAGTTAGTCTCACATCAGTGATAGGAAAAAATTTAGAATCGTTGATTAAGGATGTGCGGTATTTAGGGGAGCACAATATAACTAGGCAAGTCAACATGGCTTTACAAAAGGGAAGTCATGTTTGACAAATCTCACAGAGTTTTTTGAGGATACTTCGATTAAACTAGATTAGAGTGAATCAGTGGATGTGGTCTATTTGGACTTCCAGAAGGCATTTGATAAGGTGCCGCATAAAAGGTTAGTCCAAATGATAATGGCCCATGGAATTGGGGGGAGCATATTAACATGGATTGGGGAATGGTTAACGGGTAGGAATCAAAGAGTAGGGATAAACGGGTCCTTTTCAGATTGGCGGGATGTGACTAGTGGAGTGCCACAAGGATCAGTCCTTGGGCCTCAGCTATTTACCATCTACATCAACGATCGAGATGAGGACATCAAAGTTAATATATCTAAATTCTCAGATGACATAGAACTAGGAGGAAGTGCCAACACAGAGGATGACATTAAAAAAATGCAGCGAGACATAGGTGATTGGGCAGGTAGGTGGCAGATGAAGTATAATGTAGGGAAGTGCAAAGTCATCCACCTAGGTAGCAAAAACAGTAGAGCGGGTTATTTTTTAGAAAGGGAGAGATTGGAATGTGTTAGTGTCCAGAGGGACTTGGGTGTCCTTGTACACCAATCACAGAAAGTTAGTCTGGAGGTGCAGCAGCAATTAGGAAGGCAAACGGTATGTTAGCATTCATTATGAAAGGATTAGAGTATAAGAGTAGGGAAGTCTTGCTGAAACTGTATAGGGCCCTGGTGAGACCACACCTGGAATACTGTGTCCAGTTTTGGTCTCCTTATTTAAGGAAGGATGTACCTGCCTTGGAGGGGGTGCAGCGTAGATTTACTAGGTTAGTACCAGGGATGAAGGAGTTGAGTTACGAGGATAGTCTGACCAATTTGGGCCTATATTCTCTAGAATATAGAAGAATTAGAGGGGATCTTATAGAAACCAATAAGATCATCAAAGGGCATGATAGAGTAGAGAGTGGGAGATTGTTTCCCCTTGTTGGAGAAACTAAAACCAGGGGTCACACCTTAAAATCAGAGGCCAGCGCTTTCGCACTGAGTTGAGGAAGAACTTCTTCACTCAAAGGGTGGTGAATGTATGGAACTCACTACCCCAAAGGGCTGTTGACGCTCAGTCCTTGAACGTATTCAAGACTGAGATAGATAGATTTCTTATTGCAAAAGGGATTAAGGGATATGGGGATAAGGCAGGGTTAGGTTATTAGCTGGAGTTAGATTAGAAGATCAGCCATGATTGAATGGCGGGGCAGACTCGAAGGGCAGAATAGCCTACTCCTGCTCCTACATGTTATGTTGTGTTATGTTATGTTATGTTATGTTATGTTATGTTATGTTATGTTATGTTATGTTATGTTATGTTATGTTATGTTATGTTANAAAAATCACTCACTCAATCCATGATTGTTTGCGGGACACTGCTCTGCACAATTGGCTGCTAAGTTTTACCCACAATATATATAGTCAATTCACTTTACCGTATATTCTGTGAAGTGCTTTGAGATATCACAAAGATGTGATAAGGCGCTATATCAAATGCAAAGATTATTATTATTATTCTGTCTACTGAAACTGCAGTGCAGATTCTGTAGTGTTTCTTCTGCTCTGTGTGTCAATATCATTGGAGCTTGAATTGTGAAGTGTGAACTTTATCTTCACAGACTGGAACTCTTATAGTGCCTGGGGGCACATATGGATTCTAACATAATTTTTCTGCAAAAGTTCAAATTAAGCCTCTGTTATCCATCTTCTCGTGCCCTTTCAAAATACATAGAATCATAGAATATTGCAGCACAGAAGGAAGCCTGGACTGGCTCTTTGGAAGAGCTACTCAATCAGTCCCACTCCCCTACTCTTTCCCCATACTCCTGCAAGTTTTTCCTTTTCAAGTACCTATCCTATTTAAGTGCTCTGAGATGCTAACCTGTGTGTAGGGCGCTATATAAATGCAAGTTGTTGTTGTTGTACCCATTCTCTTTTGAAAGTTGTTATTGAATCTGTTTCCACCACCCTTTTAGGTAGTGCATTTCAGACTGGAATAACTCTCTGTAAAAAAATGTCTCCTCATCTCCTTTCTGGTTCTTTTGCCAATTATCTTAATTCTATGTCCTCTGGTTCCCAATCCACCTGCCAGTGGAAACAATTTCTCCCCATCTACTGTATCAAAACCTCTCATAATTTTGAACACCTCAAATAAATCTCCCCTTAACCTTCTCTGCTCTAAGGAGAACAATCACAGCTTCTCTAGTCTCTCCACATAACTAAAATCCCTTATTCTTGGTAGCATCCTCTGCATCCTCTCCAAGGCCTTGATATCCTTCCTAAAGTATTGGACAAAATACTATGTGTTTACATATTATTTTTGTGCAACCTGTCCTGCCACATATTGATATCACATATACATACATACATTTTGAAATCTGTGAAAATGAAATAATCTTACCACAAGTTCATTGACTCCTTACCAAATGCAAGGATATTTGGACATCAAGTCTGTGGTGCATTAATTCCCCAACTGAAGCCATCCACTCTAATCCCAACACAGTCAACAAAGTCAACAGCAGCCAATTCAGTACACTCAAAGGCCAACTTCCACATAGTGTGGGACGAGCGCCTTGGGACGTCCTCCTGAGGTGAAAGGCACATACAAATGTAATTTGTTGTTAATTTGTTCTAGTAGTGTATGTGGTCTCAGCTCATCAACCATCAGAAGAGATATCAGTATTCTTTCCCAGGCACTATAAGAGTTCCAGTCTATGTAGATAAAGTTTTAACCAGGATCCAAAAGAATAAGGAAATAAAACCGAAATTGCAAATGATAAAATAACTTTTAGGCTGAACCACAAATCATATTAAAACCTCAAACCAAATTGAATTTCATCTCTTAAACTGAACTTTTTGACTTTTCATTGGTGTGATGTGAGGAGACAGTCCACACTCCAATGCTGGAGACATAATTGGATTTGCAATTAGTTACTGAAGCATGCAACACATCCATTAGTGAGGCAGGCTATTTAACAGCCAAAAAAACTGCGGCGTTATGGAAGCGAGTTTGAAGAAGAAAGATGAATGATGATTTGAGCTACTTTGGCACATTATTAGTGAGCTCGGGAAGAGTAGAGATGATCAGAAAAACAACAAGAACTTGCAATTATACAGTGCCCTTGAAGCAGGGTAGAGTCCTAGAGCACTTTAAAAAACAGAAGATTAATAAACAATCATGGCCATTAGACAGGCTTTCTACTACATCAGGAAATGTTGGTTTCAGCTTGGCTCTGTTGATTTTTGCTGTTTTTTCGTCCACGTTGGGACATGTGGACATGTTCCTAATCTTCCCTCTCCCTCTGCTCCGAATGCCTCCTCATCCTAGGCGACTTCAACCTGCACTTCACGCCCCCTTGCTCTATCTTCACTGACTTCTCTCTCCTCCCACAACATCTCCCTCCGTATCTACTGTGCCAACCATGTCTATGGCCACCCATTTGACCTGGTGATTACCCGGGGCCTCAGCGTCTCAGACCACACCATCACCAACAAAGCCATTTCAGATCACTAATTCATCCTCGTTAGCCCCTCTCCCCATTGCCATCCAACCTACCTCCATCTCCTACTGCCCCTGGAAAAAAATCTCCCCACCCCCCCACTCCCTCTCCACTGCCTTGGAGTCATCTGAATTCCTCTTCCTCTGGGCTTCCTCCCACAACAACTTATCCTCCTTGGTTACTCTCCTCCACAACTCTCTCTCCAACACTCTTGATGCCCTTACTCCCCTCACTTCCTGAAACAGCTCCTACTCACGGAAGTCATCCTGGTACACCAGCCACTTCCGTTCCCTCAAGGCACAGGTGCATGCCGACGAACACACCTGTCTCAAACTTAACGGTCTATTAGCAGATCTGGCTGGACCTCATCAAAACTTACTGCTCCGCCCTCGCCTCTGCTATGTCATCCTTCTGATCGAAGACAACCTTAGAGGACAAAGACAACCATAGGCTCCCTTTCTTCATCACCAACCTGCTCCTCCGCCCACCCTCTCATGCCTCGCCCATCCTCCCCTCCAAAATCAACTGCAAGGAAATGTTGGACTTCCTCAAAATTAAATTGAGGGGATCCTCTTAGCTGCCTCTGGCCTTCCAACAACTAATCCCCATTCCCCCCTTCATCCCCTCCTCACACCTGGCCCCTACCGATCCTTCCCTCCACAACTTTGAACATGCCTCTCTTAATTCGCACCACCATTATAACCCACATGAAACCGACCACATGTTCCCTTGACCCCATTCCTACGCCTCTCCGTACTTTCCAGCTCCACCTCCTTGTCCCCCTACTCACAGATATCATAAACCTCTCCCTGTCCACTGGCACCAATCCCATCCCTTTCAAATCAGCCGTCATCATTCCTGTCCTTAAAAAAACCTCTCCATGGACCCATACCTGCTCTCAAATTAACCCCATCTTCAACCTTCCTTTTCTTTCCAAGATCTTGGAACAAGTCATTGCTTCCCAACTTCGCTCCTTCCTCTCCCACCATTCACTCTGCAAACCCCTCCAATCTGATTTTGTGCCACACACAGCACAGAAACAGCTTTGGTCAAAGTGACAAATGACATTTTGTCCATCTGTGACCAGGGCTCCCTCTGCCTCATCATCCTACTTGACCTTTCTGCTGCCTTCGAGACCATTGACCATTCTGTTCTCCTCCATGCCTCTCCACTCACCTCAACCTTTGTGATTCTGTCTTTGATTGGTTCAGATCCGAGTACTCACATCATCTCCACTTCATCTCCACAAACAGCTTCTCCTCTACCCCCCGCACCTTCTCGTGCGGAGTTTCTCAGGGCTCTGTCCTTGGTCCCCTCTTCTTCAATATCTACATGCTCCCTCTTGGTGACATCATCCGTAGACATGGGGTCAACTTCCACATGTATGCGGGTGGCATCCAACTCTATCTCTCTGCCTCCACCCTTAACTCCAGGACCACTGCTGTCCTGACAGAATGTCCTGGATGAGAGCTAACTTTCTACAGTTGAACATCAACAAGACCAAGGCCCTCCTCATCGGTTCCCATCAGCGCCTCCACACCTCAGGAATGGATGCATACTCCACCTTACTGAACTAGTCAGGAACCTTTGGGTCTTGTTTGACCCTCAACTGTCCTTTCCACCCCACATCCGGCCCATGACCCACTCTGCCTTTCCCCACCTCCGCAATATCGCCCATCTCCATCACTCCCACCCTCGCCCAGCGCCACTGGCTCCCCATCCCCCAGAGGATAGAGTTCAAAATTTTCATCCCTCCACAGCCTTGACCCTCGCTACCTCTGCAACCTACTGCACTCCACTCCAGCCTGCTCCACGTGCCCCGCCCAGCCTGCCTCTCCATCGGCGGTCGCGCTTTTAGCCTTTCTGCCCCCACCTTTTAAAACTGCATCCCACATTCCCTTCGCTTCGCTCCATCACTTGCCTCCTTCAAGGCGTGTCTCAAAACCCTCCTCTTTGACCGAGCCTTTGGCTACCCTCCTACCATCCATGCCCCCACCCTTCCCGATCCCAACCCCCAACTCGGTTCCAAATCTCTAACTGTCCAGTGTCTTGGGACATCCTCCGGATGTGAAAGGCACTATACAAATGTAATTTCGTATTGTATTGTATTATTCGAATGGTCATCCCACGTGGGTTTGAACTGGTAACTGATGATGTACCCTACAGTGAATTTATATATTGTGTACGTCCTGCTCAGCAATCCCAGGATACCAGCGAAGTTGGCAACCAATGACAATTTGCAAAGATTTGAATTGTAATATAGATATTGTAAAGTCTCATTTAAGAATGGAGTTTCGCCCACAAAAAAACAGTAAATTCACTTGACAGTATATTCTGTGAAGCACTTTGAGACATCTCACCAATGTGATAAGGCAAATCAAATATCAAATGCAAAGATTATTATTATTATGTGGCAGTCTCATCATCCATCACTTCCCACACTAGACCGTTCCCAGAGAAATCAATCAACATTGCAGCAGGTCATCCAGTTAATGCTATGCAGTGGACTGCCTTTGTAGTAAAAATTATTGTCAATTGGCTTCCTTATAAAGGAAATTCTGCTAGAAATCAGTGCATCTTAGATGCCAAGAGATATAGGTTATCGTACCAACAGTCTAACATTCCACCCAGTCTCAGCTGATGACCGCAGTGTATTTTTTTTCCAAGAAACTAATGGTTCACTAGCTTGGTTTGCTGGTGAACGATTAGTTTTCTTCTTTTTGTTCTGAAAGAAGAAAAGGCAACAATGCAACAGCAGCCAACTATGCAAACAGAGTATTCAAATCCAGTGTATGTAGAGCTCTGAAATAACCAAAGCTTTCATGGAGGCAACTTACATCTCCTCTGCTAAAGCCATTGACTCTTGTTGGGGTGCAATCCCCCTCAGGCACCTCACCCAGGTGGGTCCATGTGAATGTATTTATATATGGAAAATACTTTTTTAATCATGTAATGAGTGAACTTCGCAAAGAGTTCATTGTGCTACTGCAGCTGTTTGTTACTGTGACTTGGTGAATGTGCATGGGAAACATAAAAGGCCACACAGCTCTTGTAAACTATTGTTGTTTTACACATGTACTTATCCCAGCTACAGGATGATGCCTGGCATTAATTCTAAACCCCACTTACATATTCACATGTGGTAGCAATGTCTTTATTGACTACATAATAATAATAATAATCCTTGCATTTGATATAGCGCTTTTCACATCTTCTAGACGTCCCAAAGCGCTTCACAGAATATACTGTAAAGTGAATTGACTGTATATTTGTGGGCGAACGCGGCCGCCAATTGCGCACAGCAGTGTCCCACAAACAGTCATGGATTGAAAATGACCAATTTATTATTGTTTTGTTTTGGAGGGATTATTATTAGGCTCTGTGTGGAGTAAGGAAACTTGCCCAAGGTTTCGCCCTCTGCCTGGAATTGAACTCAGGTCTCTCGCTTGCAAAGCGAGTGCTCTAACCACTGAGCTACAGGACTCCACATATGTTACATAAAACAAATGACCAGTGCTGGCGGAAAAGGCAGTTATTGTAAATTTGTTTTCAGTTTACTTCCAGCCTTGTTTCAGCTGTTCTGTTGTGAGTGCTAAGGGTTTCATCACAAAAAGAATGTTATGTTGCAATGTTGTTTAAATATTTGTGTGGGATTTCTATTCTGGGCATATCAAATCAAGCCCTGAACCTGGATCCTATTATTTGTACCCAGGTATGTTAGTTAAAACAGGATTTTCAGTGATAAATCAAACTTAGAATAATAACAAACAAACATAAGAATTGTAATTATTTCATTATAACAACAAACCATATTCAACATAATTATTCCACCCAGTCATCCTGAAGTGGCCTACAACAACAACAAGATTCCATTCATAGAGCGCCTTTCACGTCGGGAGGACGTCCCAAGGCGCTGTACAGTTGGGTCAGGACCCGAGCATTGGGGGGGAAATGGTCAGGGTGAGGGGAGGGAAGGGAGGGAGCGAGGAGGGGGTAGAGAGTCGAGAGGGGAGCTGAAGGCACGGTAAAGAGAAAGGTCTTGAGACCGGCCTTGAAGGAGGAAAGGGAGGAGGCGGCGAAGGCACTGGGGATAGAGTTCCAGAGCCTCGGGGCTGAGAGGCTGAAGGCCCGGCCACCGATGGTAGGGCGGTTGGGGCGGGGGATGTGGAGCAGACCGGAGCCAGAAGAATGGAGGGTACGGGCAGGTAGATAGGGAGATAGTAGGTCATAGAGGTAGGAGGGAGCAAGGCCGTGAAGGTTGGAGGAGATGACCTGCGCTGGGTGGCGGGGGGGACGGAGGAGTCGGGATATAGTAGAAAACAGTAGCCTGGGGTTGTTCTTCGCCTCCAGGATTATCCTGGAGTAGAAGGATGATTTGGCCGAGGCTAGAGTGTAGATTTTGAGGACGTCCAGCCAGATTTGTCGGTGGACCGTTAGGCCAGATTTGACCCAGGTGCGTTCAGCGGCCCGCACCTGGCTCTTCAGTGAGCGGAGGTGGGTGGTGAACCAGGGGGAGGAGCGAGAGTAGGAGACAGTACGGGAGGTGATGGGGGCAAGAGTGTCAAGTGTGGAGGAGAGGGTGTTGTGGAGAAGGGTGAGAGCAGAAGAGGGGTCAGTGAGGGTTGAAGGCCAGAAGGAGAGGAGTTCAGAGGACTCCAAGGCAGCGGTTAGGGATTATGGGGGTAACTTCTTCCAGGGGCGGTAGAAGATGGTGGTGGGTCTGGTGGAGGTGGGGAGGGGGGTGGAGGTGGTGAAGGAGATGAAGTGGTGGTCGGAGACGGCCTTGTCGGTGATAGTGACATCCGAGACACTGAGGCCCCGGGTGACCACCAAGTCGAGTGGGTGACTGTGAGTGGGGGAGTTGATGTGGAGGGAGAGGTTGAGCGAGGCGAGCAGGGAAGAGAAGTCTGAGACGATGGAGCAGGAGGGGGTGAAGTGCAGGTTAAAGTCGCCCAGGATGATGAGGCAATCAGAGCAGAGGCAGAGAGATGTAAGAAGTGTCGAAATATCGGAGATAAAGGTGGGAGAGGTTTTAGGGGGCCGGTAGAGGAGGAGGATTTTGAGTGAGAGGAAGGAGGGGTGGGAGAGGGTGAGGTGCTCAAAAGAGGGGAAAGAGCCAGAGAAGTAGGGGGATAGGGCAAGTGGTGTCCTTGAGATAAGGGGAACACCACCGCCACGGCCTACTTTAAGGTTCCACATTAATCAGAGCAAAGTCATTCTTAACCAAACAATAACTTGCATTCATAGAGCACCCTTCATGTAGGGCTTTTTTTTCTTTTATATTAGTCAGTCGAATGTCTGACACATGCGGAAACCCATCACCATGCTTAAGAATATCCAAACCAAGCTGAGTTTCCATGCATTCCATCTACACATGGGAATCCCAGAGATAGATTGTTGGAATGGAATGCGCACTCTCTCCCTGTAGGGAAACATGCTGCCTACCTAATTCCAAGTGTTACAGGCAGGTGGGCAAGAGCCAAGGCTTGAGGACCCCAGAGTGTGTGTGTGGAGTCCAACCAGCTAAAACTGTATAGGTTGCCATTGATATTGCTGTCCAGCTTTTGTCCAGCTAGGATCACTCTACCTGTTAGGGCTTTGGCTTGCAGGGTTATCAGGAGCTGAGTGGGATGACTCCCTACCCCCAGTGACTGGTCCTGCCGGTGAGCCAGGCTGGCTGTGCTGTCATCAGCAGTGCCCTGGAATACTACAGATCTGTCTGGCTCAGGAACCGGACTACTGAAACCACCACAGAGGGCTGGCTCGATTCCGATATTCCATTGCCAGGCAAAAGAAAGAAATGAAAGAAAAAAAAGCCCTACATGAATGGTGCTCTATGAATGCAAGTTATTGTTCAGTTAAGAATGACTTTGCTCTCATTAATCTGGAACCTGAAGGTAGGCCGCTTCCGGATGACTGGGTGGAATAATTATGTAGAGGTTGAAGAAGAGGGGACTGAGGATAGAGACCTGAAGAACACTGCTCGAGACCATGCGAGGGCTGGAAGAGAAACCGTTGGCAGAGACAAATTGGATACAGTGTGAGAGGTAAGACCTGAACCATTCAAGTACAGAACCTTGAAGGTTGAGGTGAGACGAGAGGTGGTGGAGGAGGATGGAGTGATCCACACTATCGAAGGCAGCAGAGTGGGTCGAGGAGGACGAGAAGGCGGTGGTAGCTCTGGTCACAGAGGTTGTTTGTGACCTTGACCAGAGCAGTTTCAGTACTGTGAGCAGCATAGAAACACGATTGGAGGGGCTTGTGAAGGGTGTGGTAGGAGTGAAGCTGGGAAGGAACAACTTTTTCAAGGACCTTGGAAATAAGAGGGAGGTTAGAAATGGGCCAGTAGTTAGAAAGCAGTGATGGGTCCAGGGAAGGTTTTTTAAGGATGGGGTGATTATAGCTGTTTTTAGGGGATGGGAACGGTGCCAGATGATAAGGAGAGATTGATGGTGTTGGAGAGTAGAGGGGCGAGGAGGTGGAGCTGGGAGGTAAGGAGAGGGGATTGAGTCAAGGGAGCAGATGGTGTGTTTCATGCTGGATATGGTGCTGTTGAGAGAGGAGGGGGAGACAGGTTCGAAGATGTGGATGAAGGGACGTGTAGGGGTCAGAGTGTAGGGGGGAGATGGGGAGGGAGTGACGATTGAAAGGGCGGAAGCAGTTGAATGGATCTACTCAGTTTGGGACTTGAGGAAATCCAGCCTCTCCTCACAGTCTGAGGAGAGAATGGATGAGGCATGGGAGGGTGGACAAAGGGGCTGGTTGGTGATGGAGAACAAGAGCCTGGGGTTGTCCTTCATCTCCAAGATTATCTTGGATAAAAACGATTTGGCAGAGGTGAGGGTGGAGTGGTATATTTTGATGTGGTCCAGACAGATTTGCCAGTGAACCATTAGATCATATTTGAGCCAGGTTCGTTTAGCAGCCTGCACCTGACCCTTGAGCCTTGACCCTTGGAGGGAGCAGAGGTGGCTGGTTTACCAGGGTGAAGTTTGTAAGTAGGAGGTGGTTTGGGAGGTGAGGGGGGCAAGGGCATCAAGAGTGGTGGAGAGGGAGTTGTGCAGCAGAGTGAGCAAGGAGGATAAATCTGTGCAGGAGATAGGCCAGGGGGGAGGAGTTTAGATGGCTCCAGGGCAGTGGAGAGGGATTACAGGGAGATTTTTTTTCCAGGGGTCGTAGGAGATGGAGGTGGATTTGGTGGTGGTAGGGAGAGGGATTGAGGAATTAAATGAGATGAAATGGTTATTAGCTTTGTCTGTGATTGTGATATCCAAGATACTGAGGCCCATAAGGAGAAATGGACAGTCTTTGGGTCCATCACAAACTTTTGGCAAATGCTGTTGACTAAAACTAGAACAATCACAGAATGGGGCCATGACAGTATTAAGACCAACTTCAGATTAATGACCTGGTAGAAAGATCGAAACCAGTATGGAAAAGAATTGGGGGTTCTGACACCAAACAGCAAGTAACATGGCCCTGCTCCATTTCAGGGAGGCTAGATGAAGGTTCAAAGCATGTTATTTGGAAAGGTGTGTAGTAAAGTGGCTTCAATGGGATGAATGCTGTTTGTACTATATAGAATACTAGCTGTACCTGTTGCTACACCTGCTCTCAAATAACATGCCAGGGTCTTTCACTCACAAAATACAGCATATCCTACGAAGTGTTTTGAGTATCTCAACAACATGATAAGGTGCTATATCAAATATAGACATATTATTAATGTGATTATTGATATTGAGGATGTGCAGGATTATGAAGGAACTTGGCACACTAAGAAATGTTAACCAATGGTGAAGTCAATCAGTTACAAAAATAAATATCTTAAAATTAGGGCAAAATGGTCTAAGACTGAAGCAAGGATGAATTTCTTCTTGCAAAGTCTGATATGAACTTGGAAAGAACTGTCCCATAGCTGAGAAATTAGTGAAAGGTTGTAAGAGCAAGTTAGATAATTGCTTGAGCAAATATTAAGAGATGTGAGAAGGTAGAGAAGTAGGATCAAGGGAAGTTGCAGTACACAAGTCATGGAAAGGTGTGCAGTAGAGTGGCTTCAATGGGATGAATGCTGTTTGTACTATACAGAATACCAGCTGTACCCGTTGCAGCTTCACTTGCAACCAAAGGATCCAAAATGGAATGTAGATTGACCCACAGACAGACATTTCTTCTTTATATATACTCATATGGGAGAACCCCTATGGGAGGACTCCTTTTGGGAGGACTCAGTGGGAGGACTCAGTGCTTTAAAACTGTAATTTTGCTGTTGTTGCCATGGATTAGCTTTTTCTGTGTTCCTTTATTCTGGTCCCGCCGCTCGGCTCCGTGTGTGCTCTGTGACGCAGGATGCCACAGTGCCACTTTGACTCAGAGGCCACCAAGTGTAACTGCAGCAAAAAACGCAAAACTGAAAATAACTCATGAACGATAGGAGATACCCAAAAACAAATATGCCCATGTCACTCCCAGTTCCAAGACCTTTCAGATGAGGTAAAACCATGTCTCTACATCAATTGGTTATTGAGATCCTTCTTGAAGGGCAGACAGACATTGTCGTTTTATTGGTATAGATAGAACAACAACAACAACAAGATTCCATTTATAGAGCGCCTTTCACATCGGGAGGACGTCCCAAGGCGCTGGACAGTTGGGTCAGGACCCAGGCCTTGGGGGGAAAATGGTCAGGGTGAGGGGAGGGAAGGCAGGGAGCGAGGAGGGGGTAGAGAGTCGAGAGGGGAGCTGAAGGCACGGTCAAAGAGAAAGGTTTTGAGACCGGCCTTGAAGGAGAAAAGGGAGGAAGCAAGGCGAAAGGCACTGGGAGATGGAGTTCCAGAGCCTCGGGGCTGAGAGGCTGAAGGCCCGGCCACCGATGGTAGGGCGTTTGGGGAGGGGGATGTGGAGCAGACCGGAGCCAAAAGAACGGAGGGTACGGGCAGGTAGGTAGGGGGATAGTAGGTCGTAGAGGTAGGAGGGAGCAAGGCCGTGAATGGCCTTGTAGGTGAGGATGAGGATCTTGAATTTGATCCTCTGGGGGATTGGAAGCCAGTGGAGGCGAGCGAGGGTGGGAGTGATGTGGTCGCGAAGCCTGGTGCGGGACAGTACACGAGCTGCAGAGCTCTGAATGACCTGCAGCTTGTGGAGGGAGGTGCCGGGAAGGCCGGCGAGGAGAGAGTTCCCATAGTCCAGCCTTGAGGTGATAAAGGCGTGGACCAGAGTTTCAGCAGTGTGAGGGGTGAGGTAGTGCCATAGTCTGGCGATGTTCCGGAGGTGATGGAAGGCGGTGCCAGTTGTGGCGCGGATATGAGGAAGAAAGGACAGCTCAGGGTTGAACAGAACGCCAAGGTTCCTGACTGGCTTTGAGAGGTGGAGAGTGCAGCCTTGGATGCTGATGCTGTCAGCGCCTGAGGTGCGGAGGCGCTGACCCGAGCCAATCAGGAGGGCCTCGGTTTTGCGCACGTTGAGCTGAAGAAAGTTGTCTCTCGTCCAGGACTCAATGTCGGACAGAAGATATAGAATTACATATATAATAATAATCCTTGCATTTGATACAGTACCTTATCACATCACTTCACAGGACATACTGTAAAGTGTACTCACTCTGTATTTTGTTGGCAAAAAGTGGCAGCCAATTGCACATAGTAGTGTTCCACAAACAGTCGTTTTTTTTAACATTCATTCAGCCCAACTCTTCTGTGCCTGTGTTTATACTCAAAGCGCCTATTCCCCTCTCTTACAGTCCTCTATTCCCTTCTCCCTCAAGTTCTTAAATACATTAATTCTATTTGTTTCAACCATAGTTTCCTTTGATCCTATTATGTTAATCAAGAAAAAAAGGCTAGTCAAAGGTAGGGTGGGGCCAATTAAGTACCAAGGGGGAAATCTTATTGTGGAGGCAGAGGGCATGGCTGATGTGCTGAATGAGTACTTTGCATCTGTCTTCACAAAAGAAGTGGATGCACCAAATGCCGCAGTATCGGAGGAGAGGGTAGAGGAAATGCATAGGATCAGTATAAACAGAGAGGAAGTACTGAAAAGGCAGATAAGTTGCCCGGTCCAGACATGATGCAACCAAGGTTACTATGGGAGGCACGGGTACAAATCGCGGAGGCTTTGGCTACAATTTTTCAATCTTTGTTGGACAAAGGAGTGGTGTCAGAGGACTGGAGAGTGGCCAATGTGACTCCCCTGTACAAAAAGGGACAGAAGGACAAACCTGGGAACTACATGCCAGTCGGCCTAACATCAGTAGTGGGGAAATTCCTGGAGACTATAATCCGGGACAGAAAAAATCTTCACTTAGAGGAATATTGGTTAATTAGGGACAGCCAGCATGGATTTGTTAAAGGCAAATCTTGTCTAACAAATCTAATAGAATTTTTCGATGAGGTAACGGAGAGGGTGGATAAAGTGCAGTTGATGTAGTTTATATGGACTTTCAAAAGGCATTTGACAAAATGCCACATGAAAGACTTGTAAGAAACATAGAAGCCCATGGTATAAAAGGGACAGTGGTAGTATGGATCCAGAACGGGCTGGGAGACAGAAAGCAGAGAGTTGTGGTGAACGGCTGCTTTTCTGACTGGACGGAAGTGTACAGCGGCGTTCCCCAGGGATCCGTATTAGGACCACTGCTCTTCTTAATATACATAAATGATCTGGACTTGGGTATAGCAAGCACCATTTCCATGTTTGCGGACTACACAAAGTTAGGTAGGGTGGTAAACAGTGAGAAGGATAGGAGCCAACTGTAGGAAGACAGACAGAATGGTAAAATGGGCAGACACATGGCAGATGAGTTTCAATGTAAGAGAAATGTGAGGTAATGCATTTTGGAAGAAAGAATGAGGGGAGGCAATATAGGCTGGTAATACAATCTTAAGGGGGGTGAAAGAACAGAGAGATCTGGGGGTGCAGGTAAATAAATCCTTGAAGGTGGCAGGACAGGTAGATAAAGCTGTAAAAAGGGCATATGGGATATTACACACAGATTCAAAATAGTCTCTAAAAGAAGCAGAGGGGAGGTGAGAAGAAATTGTTTCACACAGCGAGTTGTTCAAATCTGGAACACATTGTCTGAAAGGGTGGTCGAGGCCGATTCGATAACTACTTTTAAAAACGCGGTGGACGGTTATTTGAGGAGGACGGATTTGCAGGGTTATGGGGAAAGGGCTGGGGAGTGAGTTTGACATTATTTTGCTCTATTCAAAGAGCGGGCAGAAACTCGATGGGCCGAATGGCCTCTTTTTGTGCTGTACGATTCTATGATTCTATGATAATAATTTTTGTTTTGTTTTCTTGGTCAATCGGGTGTCTGACAATGTGAAAACCCATCACCATGCTTAATAATTATAACAATAAAATAGATAATCCTTGCATTTGATATAGCACCTTATCACATCTTCGAGATGTCTTAAATTGCTGTATATTTTGTGGGCGAAATACTGCAGCCAATTGCATACCACGGTTTCCCACAAACAGTGAAGTGATCAATTTTTTTTGAAGGAGTTATTATCCCCAGAAAAGCGATCCACCAATTGACTGACAATCATGTTCCTACTTACTGCTAGACAAACAGAGGCATGTGGAAACTTACCCAACATTTTGCCCTGCTGGGAATCGAATCAGGTCTCTTGCTTGTGAGGTGAATGCTTTAACCACTGAGCTACAGGCCTGCTAATAGCATCCAAACCAAACGGAGAATTCCATGCATCATGGAAATTCCAGAGATAGATTGTTGGAATAGAATGCCCACTCTCTCCCTGGAGGGATGGTCCTGCTTACCTAATTCCGGAAAGTATTGGGTTAATGAAATTAAATATGTTCATAATATGGGAAGCAGTCCATTACATATTTATTGCTTTAGGGGCTTAAAGCTGTGACCTTGTGATGTGTGTGGCTCAGTGCGGTCAGTCCCTCTACTCACAAGACAATCAGGGAGGTTACTAGCAAGTTGATCTCGATACTGAGAATTACTACAGCCAAAGTTCCCATCATAAATTCTCGATGTACAGGAAGCAGTCTTTTCTCTCCAGGCTTCTTTCCTCATTTTCCTCCCAAATGCAGCCAAAGGAAACGCAAACTTTTAAATTGATAAAAATTCCATCTAAAATCAGTCACCAGAGCCAGATTGGTCAATCAAGTTGTTTTTGACCTTTCCATAGCTGCTGAGTGGTTTTACTGACTGGATGAAACTACCTGAACAACTTTCTTAGAAGATGCGATAACAACAACAAGAACAAAATAACATTTATAGAGCACCTTTCACGTCGGGAGGATGTCCCACAACCACATTTGGGTCCTGGTGCCCAGTGCCCAAGGATAAATTTAGTCCTGCCTCCATTACTCAGATACAGGTCATATGTGCAGTCCTGTAGCTTAGTAATTAGAGCACTCAATAGGACCTGGGTTTGATTCCTGAGCAGGGCTAAATGTTGGGCAAATCTCCTTTCTCCACATACCTCTGTTTACCTAGCAGTAATTAGGAACACAGTTGTTAATGGATTTGCAGATCGCTTTTCTGGGGGTAATAATCCCTCAAATAAAAGAAAAATGTCGTCACTAAATCCACAACTCTTTGTGGAACATTGCTGTGCGCAATTGGCTACCATGTTTCTCCCACAATATATACAGTTAATTCATTTACAGTATTTTCTGTGAAGCGCTTTGAGACGTCCCGAACACGTGATAAGGCACTATATCAAATGCAAGGATTATTATTTTTATGAAATGAAGAAATCTTTAAAGGGCTATTTTGTTCAACTGTTTTTCCGAAAACATCAAATGTAAAACGTTATGTACTAATAATACTTCTTGCATTTGATAGAGTGCCTTAATATGTCGTTGAGCTATCTCAAAGCATTTCAGATAATATACTGTAAAGTGAATTTACTGTACATTTTGTGGGCAAAACACAGCAGACAACTGCGCACAACAGTGTCCCACAAACAGTTGGGGACACAAAAAGTTTGCCACAGATCTTTCATAACTGAGATCCAATTATTATTTGATAAACAAATTAATGGTTAAAGTGCTTATTAAAGCTAACTGCTCAATTATCATTATCACAGAATAAGACAAGGTATTTCAGGTTTGTCTTGATTTTCATCACCTCCTCTCACATTTTGAGGTATTTTAAAATTCTGCCCTCCTGCTTATAATAATATAATTATTATTATATCTGTGACCAGGGCTCCCTCTATCTCCTCGTCCTCCTCGACCTATCGGCAGCATTCGATACGGTCGACCACGTTATCCTACTCCACCGCTTGTCCTCCCACCTCAACCTTCAAGGCACTATCCTTGAATGGTTTAGGTCGTACCTTTCTCACCGTCTTCACTTTGTCTCGACGAATGGCTTCTCCTCCACCCCCCGTACTGTCTCATGTGGTGTCCCTCAGGGCTCTGTCCTTGGTCCCCTCCTCTTCACCCTCTATATGCTCCCTCTGTGGTGACATCATCCGCAGACATGGAGTTAACTTCCACATGTATGCGGATGACACCCAACTCTACCTTTCCTCCTCTACTCTCAACTCCACGACCACCGATGTCCTGACAGCCTGCCTGTCCGACATCGAGTCCTGGACGAGTGACAACTTTCTTCAGCTCAACGTGCGAAAAACCGAGGCCCTCCTGATTGGGTCGCGTCAGCGCCTCCGCACCTCAGGCGCTGACACCATCAGCATCCAAGGCTGCACTCTCCACCTCTCAAAGCCAGTCAGGAACCTCGGCGTTTTGTTCGACCCTGAGCTGTCCTTTCTCCCTCACATCCGCACCACAACTGGCACCGCCTTCCATCACCTCCGGAACATCGCCAGACTACGGCATTACCTCATCCCTCACGCTGCTGAAACCCTGGTTCACGCCTTTGTCACCTCAAGGCTGGACTATGGGAACTCTCTCCTCGCCGGCCTTCCCGCCACCTCCCTCCACAAGCTGCAGGTCATTCAGAACTCTGCAGCTCGTGTACTGTCCCGCACCAGGCTTCGCGACCACATCACTCCCACCCTCGCTCGCCTCCACTGGCTCCCCATCCCCCAGAGGATTGATTTCAAGATCCTCATCCTCACCTACAAGGCCATTCACGGCCTTGCTCCCTCCTACCTCTCCAACCTACTATCCCCCTACCTACCTGCCCGTACCCTCCGTTCCTCTGGCTCCGGTCTGCTCCACGTCCCCCGCCCCAACCGCCCTACCATCGGTGGTCGGGCCTTCAGCCTCTCAGCCCCCAGGCTCTGGAACTCCATCCCCCAGTGCCTTCGCCTTGCTTCCTCCCTTTCCTCCTTCAAGGCCGGTCTCAAAACCTTTCTCTTTGACCGTGCCTTCAGCTCCCCTCTCGACTCTCTTCCCCCTCCTCGCTCCCTCCCTTCCCTCCCCTCACCCTGACCATTTCCCCCCTCCTTGCTCCCTCCCTTCCCTCCCCTCACCCTGACCATTTCCCCCCTCCTCGCTCCCTCCCTTCCCTCCCCTCACCCTGACCATTTCCCCCTTGCTCGGGTCATGACCCAACTGTGCAGCGCCTTGGGACGTCCTCCTGATGTGAAAGGCGCTTTATAAATGGAATCTTGTTGTTGTTGTTGTTGTATTATTTCTGCTGTGCCCGTTGCAGTTTTGCTTGCAACCAAAAGATACAACATAGAATGTAGATTGACTCACAGACAGACACACATGCAGACATTCATCTTTATCTATACTCAGCTGGGAGGACTCCTGTGGGAGGACTCCATTTGGGAGGACTCAGTTGGAGGGCCTCAGTGGGAAGGCTTCTGTAGGAGGACTCCTGGTTGGGAGGACTCCTGTTGGTAGGACTCCTGTGGGAGGACTCCTTGTTGGAGTCCATACATGTGTGACAAGCTTGTTTAGGTCATAGCTTTTCTCTGCACTACTTTGTTGCAGAATATATTAGTATAGATGTATCTCTCTAGAAGGGTCTGTGATTTCCTCTGTTGCTACTTTATTGCAGAATATGATACATACCTCATACTTAGGGGCTTAATTAAAACATTTTTTAAATTTTGCTCATCAACGATAGGCGATCCCCCCAAAATATGCCCCTGAACTTCCCCTTGCAAGACTTTTCTGATGAGGTATAAATCATGACTCTACGTCAATCGGTTATTGTGTTTTTAGTGGACAGACAGACACACACTCACAGACACACACAGACATTTTGTCTTTATTAGTATATAATAAGAATCCTTCAATTTGCTGTAGCTCTTCATTATGTTGTTGAGATGTCTCAAAGCGCTTCACAGAATATATTGTAATGTAGACTGACTGTATATTTTATAGGCAAAATGCGGCAGCCAAAGGCGCACAGCAGTGTCCAACCAATAGTCGTGGATTGAGTGACCAAATTATTATTATTTATTATTGATGGATTATTACCCCGGAAAATGATCCGCCAATCAACTAAGCTTCCTACAGAGGCTTTCTACAGAGGCATGAAGAGTAAGGAAACTTACCCAAGGTTTCGCACTGTCCGGGAATCAAAGCCAAGTCCTCTCACTTGCGAGGCAAGCACAGTAACCACTATAATACAGAACTCTACTAAATGTGAGACTTTGAGAGATTTCAGGTCTCTGATCCCTATCCTGGTTGTTTTCCCTCACTGGAAGGTTCAGGTGTGGGTGTTAGCTTGGTTGTGAGTGACTGACTCGCATGCCGACACTCACTGTCTGGGCTCCCATATGAAGAGGGGTGACTTAGACAGGGTGACCTGACTTCCGCATTGATAGGCCACGCATGGACAGACGGAAAGCTGGAAATCTTTCTGTCTCCATCCCTCATGTGGGCCTTGGTTATGAGGACAATATTAAATTATTTTGCTGGAGGCAGTAACTGCTGAATTGCAAGATAAGCTGTGCTCTGCAGAACTGTGAAGTAATTAAAATCCATTCTTAACAGTAATTTTCTTGCTCAAGAACTACTTCTTTCTTGAAGTAATTAAAATCCATCTAAAACACTGCGTTCTGATTGTTTAACAATTAATGCAACCGGGGCAGTTAGCAGAGGAGAACTTGACTCCTTCACGTCTCCCATTGCAGGCATCCGAGATCCTCATACACACATTCATAACATGCAGGCTTGACTGTGCAAACTCCCTGCTTGTCGGCCTCCCCAATTTCTCCCTCCACAGGCTGCAGATCATCCAGAACCCTGCAGACCATGTCTTCTGCCGCACCAGGCTCTGCGACCCTATCACCCCCATCCTCGCCCAACTCCACTGGCTTCCCATCACACAGAGGATACAGTTCAAGATCCTGGTTCTCACCTTCAAAGCCCTCCATGGCCTTGCTCCCCGCTAACTCTGCGACTTTCTAACCCCCTACCAATCTGCCCGCTCCCACCGCTCAGTGGCATCCTGCCTGCTTTACGTCCCCCGACTCACCCGCCCCACCAATGGTGGGCGAGCCTTAGGCCACTCTGCCCCCACCCTCTGGAACTCCAACCTGCAGTCCTTCCACCTCACCCCCACCCTTGTGTCCTTCAAGACCCGTCTCAAGACCCTCCTTTTTGACCGTGCCTTCAATCACCCTCTTTCCCCTCCTGCTGTCCACCCTCCCCAACCCCGATTCCGACCACCAGCTCGGGTCCGAAACATTAATTGTCAAGCACCTTTGGACCGATGTAAAAGGCGCTGTACAAATGTAATTCTGTTGCTGCTGTTGATTTGAAATAAAGCTCAATGATTTGAAATTAACCCTACTTTTAATGTCCTGTCATTCGAAGTCCTGTAGTTTAGTGGTTAGAGCTCCCACCTCGCAAGTGAGAGGATCTGGGTTCGATTACCGGCAGGGTGAAACGTTGGGCAAGTTTCCTTACTCCACACGCCGCTGTACACCTAGCAGTAAGTAGAAACCCAGTTGTTAGTCGATTGGCGGATCCCTTTTCTGGAGGTAATAATCCCTCCAAAAATAATAATAATAATAAAAATGTGGTCACTCAATCTACGACTGTTTGTGGGACACTGCTGCCGCATTTTGCCCACAAAATATACAGTCAATTCACTTTACAGTATATTCTGTGAAGCGCTTTGAGAAGTCGCAAAGACGTGAAAAGCGCTACATAAAATGCAAAGATTATTATTATTATTGAGTCAGATACTGGTCAAATGTGTACTGCAATTGGACCAAAATTCCACCTAGTCTTAGTCTGTAAGATAATTTTGTCTTTAGAAATGAAGATCATGCATAATCTTGGATTCAATTTGGAAACTGATTTTCCATTCTGTAAATTAAGATTGAACTTTCTACTATTCTATGTCATCATAAATTTGAACACACACTTAACGAGTCTCACGGTTCCAAACAAACCGCACGTTCATTCTGAGTCCTTTTTTCTGTTGGTCTATTTGGTTAGCTAACACATGAGCCACTGTGTTGCAATAGTATTAACTAATTTCTAGTAGATAAAAAGTGCAATGTACTCACCAACCAAGGCATGTAGTAACCAAACTTACTGAACACTAGAGACAGGCTGGCGTCATTGACTGGAATAACAACTAGAGCTTTGTCTAGTTTCAGGTTGGTGCTTTCCTTTCAAAGAGTTAATTGTTGGTTTCCTTAATTTCTGTGTTGGTAAAAAAATATACACAGGGTAAAATTCCACCAGGGCCCGGGTTTTCTTCATTGGCAGAGTGTAGGCTTTAGGCTAATTGTTGAGTTCAGTTTCAGCTTTGCTGTACCTAAAAGAAATTTACAAAAAAAAAGTTGCAGAATGAACAACTATTTAAGAATTTGACAAATTCTGAACACTCTGAATATTATATTAATGGTGTAAAGCTAGACTCAGGTGGATTCTACCCAGGAATGTTCAGGACTTGTTTCTTCTAGTTTATCAGACATTATTAGCAATGACAAGCTGTACTAATAATTCTTGGATTTGATATAGCACCCTATCACATTCAAACATCTCAAAATGTTTTCTGTTTTGAATCAATAAACCCAAACTTTGCATCATAACAGAGCACATGGCCAAAATGTCCTTGACATCACTTTCTGCACATTGTGTACAATTGCACTGGCTTCCTGCACTAAACAGGCCAAGTTGCCACCAATGTGCACCGTGCAAATGCTTCACAGGGTGCACAAAATGACATCATAATTTTTCATTTTAATCTTAAGTTTTAATTTTAAATTAAATTAAAACTTAAAACAGTTGTTAGTTGATAGGCAGATCGCTTTTCCGAAGGTAATAATTCCTTGAAAATAAATATATAATAAACTGGTCACTCAATCCATGACTGTCTGTGAGACACTGCTGTGCGCAATTGGCTGCCGCATTTCGCCCATAAAATATACAATCACTCCACTTTACAGTATATCCTGTGAAGCACCTTGAGACGTCTCGAAGATGTGATAAGGCGCTATATTAAATGGAAGGATTATTATTATATTATTATCAACAACAACATTTATATAGCGCCATTCATGCGGTGGGAGCGTCCCGGAGACATCAGCAGCAACCTGATCATCCAGGAGTCTGCCATTTTGTATTTCTTGTATTTTACTTCAGATATACAATCAATACACTTCACAGTGCAATCCACAGGAAGTTGAACATAGGAATAAGAGCACAATGGAATCCGCATTTTAATGAGGAAGTCATTTATGCCAAATACTTATAATCATCAAAGAAACAAGCCTACATAATTTAATGTGTCACTTCTTGGCTTGATTCCCATGTTTAGATTTGTTATTGAATTCATTGTGTAAAGAGAACTTTCTGTTCACTGTCAGTGACTGTCTTATCTTTCCAAGCAGAGGAACTTCACAAAGAACCAGAGCGCTACTGAATGAGTAATTACCATCCATCACTCCTGAATACTTAGATAATGCTCATGAGGTCACCAAATATATTTCCTTTGCTGAATCACAGGGAGCAAAATCAAGCACACTGCACTGTCCTTTTCCTGTGGACGTTTTCCAGTTTAAATTGGCTGAATGTCAATTCGTTACCAGAAATAAAGGCTCCTGCCATAACTCCATTTACATAGCTGGGATTTGACTTGCGTGGACCCACTGTGAACTCCACTGTTAAGTAAATCTAAGAACTCTCAGTTTATCTTATTGGTATTGTAAATGGTAAGAATATTCAGCCCTCTGGCTATCAATTTTATATTGTTTGATAGTATCTTTGATCTTACCTGTGGGTCACCAGGCAAGAAAGAATGCCAGTACAGTGATTAGATATCAACCAGTCACACTTATACAGCACCGTTCATGGAGGGAGAACATCTCAGAACACTTTACAACAACAACAACAGCAAGATTGCATTTTTAGAGCGCCTTTCACGTCGGGAGGACGTCCCAAGGTGCTGACAGTCTTTACAAAGACGGAGTGGGAGCCCGAGCTGGGAGAGATATCGGAAGGGAAAGGAGGAAATGGTGGAAGACACAAAAGATTTTGAAAACTGAGAGGGAGACGACAAAGCAGAAGGATTTGAAAAGAAAGTTCAATGGGTGAGGACAAAGTAGCAGAAAGCTCACCCATCAATGGTGGAGTGTAGCAGGGTTGAGGGGGATGTACGAACATTGGTTTCATAGTATTCAAGATCTAGTGTTCCTATTGAAAGTCCACATTGCAGATGTTATTCCTGTAGCTTAAGTGAGCCTTACAAATCCAGATAAATGTAGCCAAATGCCCCTACTGACTGGTTTCAGGGCTTCACGAAAGTATTGGCTACACTAAGTCCTGTACACTCAGGTCAAAACTCCAAAAGGCTTTTGTTCCCGTCATTAGTGAAACATTTGTCCTGTTGTTTGGAGTGATTTTCCTGCATAATTGAACCCACTTTCTCCACCCAATCACCAAAGTTGTACATCGCATAACAGAAGGAGTAGCAGGAAGCCTCCATCATAACAACTTGACAACAGCAGATAACACTACACCTCCACGCCTTATGTCCAGGAAGCACATTGTTGGGATTAATTGTGCAGAAGATCTATTTGCAGGAATTTGGCTTCCAATAGAATAAGTGGAAAAAAAACTATTTTCCTTTGTGAATCTGTGCTTTAACCTTCCAGATCGCTGAATTGGAATTATCCTGGTCATCCAACTTGGCCCAACTTGTAAAAGGGGAAGGAAGGAAAGCTTGGAATGATTTGGAAAAATGGGGGTAAGTTTGAAGGAAGGCTGAACTGGCTTGTAAGTCATTTACAAATAATAATCCTTGAAATTCATCTAACCTTTTGCATCAGGAGAAAGATGCTCTAAGGAGAAATTGTTTCCTCTGGTGAGTGAGTCGGTAACCAGAGGACACAGATTTAAGATAATTGGCAAAGAACCAGAGGGGAGAATTTTTTTTCCCCCAGAAAGTTGTTACGATCTGGAATACACTGCCTGAAAGGAATTGGATGTGTTCTTGAAAAGAAAAAAATAGCAGGACTATGGGGCAAGAGCGGGGTGTGGGACTAGTCAGCTAGCTTTTTCAGAGCTGGTACAGGCGAGATGGACCGAATATCCTCCATTGTGTTGTAGGATCCTAGGAGATTGTCTCACAGCAGGTTACATTTTATTGTAATATGCAGTGGCTTTGCATTTTTCTAGGCAATTCATACCAGCTCAATACATGAGTAAAGCTCATTATATGCATAAGACCATTATATGGGTAAACTCATTGCATAACATGGGTTGTTGCTCTTAGGATGATGTTTGTTCATTGATACATGGCTACTCTAAATTGAACTAAATTGAATTCAAGATCCTCATCCTCACCTACAAGGCCATTCACAGCCTTGCTCCCTCCTACCTCTCCGACCTACTATCCCCCTACTTACCTGCCCATACCCTCCATTCCTCTGGCTCCGGTCTGCTCCACATCCCCCGCCCCAACCACCCTACCATCGGTGGCCGGGCCTTCAGGCTCTCAGCCCCTGGGCTATGGAACTACATCCCCCAGTGCCTTCACCTTCCTTCCTCCCTTTCCTCCTTCAAGGCCGGTCTCAAGACCTTTCTCTTTGACCGTGCCTTCAGCTCCCCTCTCGACTCTCTACCCCCTCCTCGCTCCCTCCCTTCCCTCCCCTCACCCTGACCATTTCCCCCCTGCTCGGGTCCTGACCCAACTGTCCAGCGCCTTGGGACGTCCTCCCGACGTGAAAGGCGCTGTATAAATGGAATCTTGTTGTTGTTGTTGTTGAACATCTATTAGGATATCATTCATCAATTACAGCAGGAATCTTTAAAGGGAGGATGAGATGAGACTCTAAATTGACATGCTGGAAAAATGTTGAAGAAATTACCGATCAAAGAGATCTGATGTGAAACGGTTAGTTGTATTGATTTTAGTTGAAGATATTATTAGAATTGGAATTTGGTGTTTAAACTATTTCTGAAGGAATGGTTGCACCTGTTTACTAAGTTCACTCCAATGTAAATGATGCTGTGTAGCAAATACTTTGAGGGATTGCTAAAGAAACTACAGATTCCTGATTTCACACAGGGCTGGAGGAAGACTAATGTGTGCAAAATAAGTCCTGCATGTGGATTTCTATGTTGGTGAGAGCCGAATCGCAATTTCTCATTCATTTTTATGTTGTTTATATTTCATCATGGTGTCGCGTGGCTCAATTGGTAGCACTCTTGCCTCTGAGTCCCAAGTCTGTGGGTTCAAGCCCCACGTCAGGACTTTGAACTCGCAGTCTATGCTGGTATTCCATTGCCATGCTGGGGGGAGCGCTGCCCTGTTGAAAGTGCCAACCTTCAGACAAGACATTAAACTGAGACATTAACCCATGCATTAGTTATAGTGCCTCATCACATCATCAAAAAATCTCAAAGCGCTTTACAGGATTTTCAGTAAAGTGTAATGACTGTGTGTCGAGAAGACGTGATAAGGCGCTATATCAAATGCAAAGATTGTTATTATTATTATTATTAGTTATTGCCAAACTTTCATCAAGAGGCCAAGTGGAGATTTAGCATTTCCCAGAGAGAGTTATGTCCTTTTTCAAATTAACACAGGAACTCACAATGTTCCCTTCAAGTTTGTTAGTTAGGTGAGATCAACAAAATCTCCTTATACCGAAAGTGGGGATCATCGATTAGGATCTTGGTGAAGCCTTTGTGAGGCACAGCAATTACCATAGATGCCACTGTTAAGTGTGCGAACATTGATATTTGGGGTATACTTTTCATAAGTTGTTTCATAAATATGATAAAGGATCGCTGGAACAGTGCCCATCAGCAAATGTGCCAGAAGTCGTGCAGTTTGTAACATGATACCATGTATAATTTATACACTAGCAGGAATTTCATGAAACACAGGGGTCTCACTTTGCTATTTTTTAATCAGAGATATCTTAGTAAGGCATCCAAGTCGTGCAAATGGGGAGTAATAATAATAATAATCCTTGGAATAGAGAACTTTTGAAAAGAAGTGTATCACACCAACGTGCCTGAATTCTGTTCCAGCATTCCATTCATCCACAAAACACCTAGTCAATAAACTTTACAGTATATCCTTCAAAGCTCTGTGAGACATCATCTCTTGACATGAAAGGCGCTGTCTCAAATGAAAATAATAATTATTATCATCAAAATCCTGAGCAAGTTTCCCATGAATCGATGAGAAGATTCTACCAGCATCCTTTATTAAAAATCCCATTAACAAATTCCGCAATTTAAACCCTGGTGCTCTGTCATGTTAGGAACCAATGATGTGTGTAACTGTACATTTTAAATGGTCTTGTACCACAGCTTTGTACAGTTTTTAACAATTCACTATTTAATCATTATCACAACGGTATTCAAGATGTAATTGATTATTTTAGTAAGACATGATTAATATTACACTGTAGAAGGTAGCTTGCTGTTTGTTACTGCAACATCAGCATTTTTGTCAGCGTCACAGCTGAAAATCTTCTGAGCTGGACAACACACAGATAATAATACAGTAAACCCCAGGGTTACACACTGAAACGTACCATCAGGTCACATTTATGGGTGATGCTTTTAACCCCTAGAGTGCTAGCAATTTTACGGACGATAACAACCAATTATGTTTGTGTAACGCCTTTCACATCGGGAGGACAGTCAGGGATTTGGACCCATGCTGGGGACTGGGATAAGGAGGGATGGAGGACAAGGAGGATAGGGATAAGATAGTGACCAAAGACGCGTTCGAGGAGGCAAGAGAGACCACGGCAAAGGGACAGTGGGATGGAGTTCCAAAGGGTGGGAGCAGAGAGGCTGACAACTTATATCTGTGTGCAAATTATCTGCCATGTAGGTCGACAAAAAAACTGCCATGTGTTCTGCTTCTCACTGCTATCCAGTGAATCTTGCTCCAGCTTCCATATGTAGATGTTGAATTAAAAGGTTGGGCTTGGTTCTCATGTAACTCAAGGTTGAGTAGCCTTCCAGCTCTGAATGTCTAGAGTCATGCATGAGGCATAGAATCATAGAATATTACGCCACAGAAGGAGGCTATTCGGCCCTTTGTGCCTGCGCTGGCTCTTTGGAAGAGCTGCCCAATCAGACCCACTCCCCCGCTCTTTCCCCATATCCTTGCAAATTTTTCCTTTTCAAGTACCAATCTAATTCCCTTTTGAAAGGGATTATTGAATCTGTTTCCACCACCCTTTCAGGCAGTGCATTCCAGACTGTAACAACTCTCTGTGTAAAAATATTCTCCCCGTCTCCCCTCAGGTTCT
Organism: Callorhinchus milii; assembly: GCF_018977255.1. NCBI lineage: Eukaryota > Metazoa > Chordata > Chondrichthyes > Chimaeriformes > Callorhinchidae > Callorhinchus > Callorhinchus milii. The sequence continues at coordinate 9,168,593 of NW_024704754.1, forward strand.
TTTGCCAATTATCTTAAATCTATGTTCCCTAGTTATTGACCCGCCTGCCAGTGGAAACAGTTTCTCCCTATCTACACTATCAAAACCCTCATCATTTTGAACACCTCTATTAAATCTCTGCTTAACCTGCTCTGCTCTAAGGAGAACAATCCCATCTTCTCTAATCTCTCCACATAACTAAGATCCTTCATCCCTGGTACCATTCTGGTAAATCTCCAAGGCCTTAATATCCTTCCTAAAGTGTGGTGCCCAGAATTGGACACATACTCCAGCTGACTTATAAAGGTTTAGCAGAACTTCCTTGCTTTTGTACACTATGCCTCTATTTATAAAGCCAAGAATCCCATACGCTTTTTTAACAACCTGTCCTGCCACCTTCAAAGACCTGTGTATGTGAACCCCCAGGTCTCTCTGCTCCTGTGCCCCCTTTAAATCTGTACTATTTATTGTATATTTGTTGGGACGTCCTCCTTACGTGAAAGGCGCTATACAAATGTAATTTGTTGTTGTTATATTGCCTCTCCTCATTCTTCCTCCCAAAATGCATCACTTCACACTTCTCTGCGTTAAACTAAGATATCCCACAGCGTTTCACAGGATACACTGTAAAGTGGAGCAACTGTGTGTTTTGTGGGTGAACACGGCAGCGAGTTTGCACAAAGCAAGGTTCCATAAACAGCCATGGAGTGAGTGATCAATTTATTAGGGGGATTGTTGGCCAGGATACTAGGATAGAAAAATTCCCTTCTCTGAATAAAATAACCAACTTTTATCTCTTGGCATTCTGCCCATTTAGTTAAATGCTGGAACTAAGTAGTTACCTCAGAACTTTATGTGGGTCTTGATAAGAAATTGATAGAAATCAGCATTTGCTTCACAAAGAGGAGCAGATCACAGTGCAGGATTGGCATTTGGAGTCCTGTAGCTCAGTGGTTGAGCACTCGCTTTGCAAGCGAGAGACCTGAGTTCAATTCCAGGCAGAGGGCGAAACCTTGGGCAAGTTTCCTTACTCCACACAGAGCCTAATAATAATCCCTCCAAAACCAAAAACAATAATAAATTGGTCATTTTCAATCCATGACTGTTTGTGGGACATTGCTGTGCGCAATTGGCTGCCGCGTTTGCCCACAAATATACAGTCAATTCACTTTACAGTGTGTTCTGTGAAGCGCTTTGGGACGTCCTCCCGACGTGAAAAGCGCTATATCAAATGCAAGGATTATTATTATTATTATTATTATTTGTACAAAAGGAGGTGGCACTGTGTTTGGTAGCAGATACAGGAATAATATTAATAATAATAATCCTTGCATTTGATATAGCGATTTTCACGTCGGGAGGACGTCCCAAAGCGCTTCACAGAACACACTGTAAAGTGAATTGACTGTATATTTGTGGGCGAACGCGGCAGCCAATTGCGCTCAGCAATGTCCATAAACAGTCGTAGATTGAAAATAACGAATTTTATTATTGTTTTTGGTTTTGGAGGGATCATTATTAGGCTCTGTGTGGAGTAAGGAAACTTGCCCAAGGTTTCTCCCTGCCTGGAATTGAACTCAGGACTCTCGCTTGCAAAGCGGGTGCTCTAACCACTGAGCTACAGGACTCCACAAAGCTGGCTGAATAAATTTACTTCATGATCTGGTTATTTGCTCGAAAGTTTAGGCCAAGTATTTGTTTCTGCTGATGTAGGCAGTAAGTGTAGTTACATTCAGACAGTTTATATTTAACACCTTCAAAGATATTCATTCACCATGCAAAGCCTCTTAAACTGGTAATTGATGCTTTCGTTCTGAAGAGTTAATGGGACAGTTAATCTATCGCTTTTGTCCTGGTTGCATGTCAGAGTAACAAAGAGAGAACTTATTGCCGGAGACCTTTTTAAAGAAAAATTCCAAAATTAAATATGTGCGCGTTATTTTCATAAATTGAACTAGCTGTTTTATTTTTAGGATGCTCAATTACAATTTTTAATTTAAACAAAGCACTTGGTAATATCTATCCTTATCAATGGAGTTAAAAATGGTTACACAAACACCCGAACCTGACTCTATTTTTAGTAAGCCAAATTGAACGCGCCAAGAGATTTTAAGTGGATAATTATTAAAGCCCTGTGCATCATAGGTAATTCTGAATGAAAGCTTTGGAAGTCTGGCTAATGTGCCCTCTCTTTTGATACATTTCATAATTGCCCAGTTATATAAAAGACTAATGAAGCTCCATTTCTGTGACAGTGTGCAGTAGTCATTTGTTCTGCTCTAATGTTGTGCTTAAAATCTCGAGTTCTGTAGGTAGACCTTGTGCTGCGGTTTCCAGTGCTCTGTGGTTAGGCAGAACTATACAGGAAAATGGCTACAACAACGACAACAAATTACATTTGTATAGTGCCTTTCACGTCGGAAAGAAGTCCCAAGGCACTGGGCAGTGAGAGATTTGGATCCGAGCTGGGGGTAGGGATCAGGAGGGATGGAGGGCATGGAGGATAGGAGTAGGAGGGTGGTTGAATTCACGGTCGAAGAGGAGGGCCTTGAGACATGCTTTGAAGGAGGCGAGGGAGCAAGACAAAGGGACTGTGGGATGTCCAAAGGGTGGGAACAGAGAAGCTGAAGGCCCGACTGCCGATGGTGGGAGGGCTGGGCGGGGGACATGGAGCCTACTAGCAGAGGGAGCAGACAGGTTGATATGGGGTTAGCAGATCACAAAGGCAGGAAGAAGCAAGGCTATGGAGGGTCTTGAAGGCGTGTTCAAGGATTTTGAACTCCATCCTTTGGGGGAATGAGGAGCCAGTAGAGCCGGGCGAGGGTGGAGGTGTTAGGTCACGGACTCTGATGCGGGAGAGAACATGAGCTGCAGACTTCTGGATGATCTGCAGCTTGTGGAGGGAAGAGTTGAAAAGGCCGACAAGCAGGGCATTGGCTTAGTCGAGCCTAGATGTAATAAATGCATGGCTGAGGGTTTCAGAGCCCTGAGGGGAGAGGCAGTGGTGGAGCCTGACGATGTTGCAGAGGGGGGGGAAGGCAGATCGGGTCATGGCACAGATGTAGGATGGAAAGGACAGTTGAGGGTCAAACAAGACGCCAATGTTCCTGACTAGCTCAGTGAGGTGGAGTGTGCATTCCTGGATGCTGAGGTGCCTGAGGTGTGGAGGCATTGATGGAAGCCAAGAGAAGAAATAGCATTGAGGAATGACAAACTTAACAATGGACTCCAAAGGCATACCTAATATCCTTAATGCTTAAGTGTGCTCTTATCATTCCAAGATGTATTACTGTAGCTTAGTGGAGTCCTGTAGCTTAGTGGTTAGAGCATTCACCACGCAAGCGAGAGGACCTGGGTTTGATTCCAGGCAGTGCGAAACTTTGGGCAAGTTTCCTTGTTCCACACGCTTCTGTTTAACTAGCAGTAAGTAGGAATCCAGTTATTGGCGGATCACTTTTCCGGGGGTAATAATCTGGTCACTCAATCCAGGACTGTTTGTGGGACATTGCTGTGTGCAATTGGCTGTCGGGTTTTGCCCACAATATATACAGTTAATTCACTTTACAGTATATTCGGGCAATATGTACATCGTAACTTTTAAATCAACCCATGTCGGGACTTGGAATCACATAGTCTAAGGTGACACTCAAATACAGTGCTGAGGGCTGTGATTCATTGTCAGATGTGCCATCCTTCGGATGAGATGTTAAAGTAAGGTGGACGTTAAAGATCCCAGAGCACTATCCGAAAAGAGAAAGAAGTTTTTCCCAGTGTCCTGGCCAACAACCCTCCAAATAATCTTGGTCACTCGCTCCATGGCTATTTGTAGGACATTACTGTGCACAACTAGCTGCCGCGTTTCGCCCACAACACAATCAATCCAATATTTACATTGTATCCTGTGAAGCTTTGAAATGTCAACGATATGATAAGGAACTATTTCAAAGGCAAGGATTATTATTATGACATTTGTTTCCAAAACTATAACATCAAAATGTTACTTCGCATATAATTGCTGTCAAGTGATTGAATTTGTTGAGAAAGGAGGTGGTAGTCAATTCGCTCAGCAAAAGCAAACCATGAAGTAAATAACGCATTTAGCCAGAAAATTGGGGAAAACTCCCTTCTCTTTTCAAGTAGAGTCATGGCATCTTTAATGTCCACTTGAAGATAAGTAGATTGGACTTTGGTTTAACAACTTATCCAAAGAACAGCGCCTTCAATAATGTACTACTGCAGTAAAGTAGTGGAAGCTTGGATTATCAGATCAAATTCCAATATGAGACTTGAACACACAACCTTTTAACACATAGGTGTGAGTGTTACTAACTGACTGAGACACTATATCAAAGACACTACAACCAAAGGGAGTTAGTGCATTGTATAATTTTTCATAAGCCAATCCATTACTAGGTTTGTTCTAATGAAAGTTATAAAAAGAATAAATTATGATAATCTGTGGGATATAATTTATTTCTCTTTCATGTTGACCATAATTTTTTTGTGAGATTAGGTTAGCTCAGTTATATATTTCAGTCTGATTTATATAACACTAGCTCCAATAGCTAAGTGAGCAACTGATTGGGCTTCTTAAAGCTGATAAAACATGGCCGTTTGGTGAAGGTTTTTGTGTAGAAAAGTGGCTTCTCTGGTGGGAAATGAATTTTAAGATATCCTTTGGTAATCCTGAGTTCATTGTGCACCTCATTCTATGGTGTGCAGAAGATGTTCTTGATTTCAAGAATGCAATACAATTTGCATTTATACGATGCCTTTCAACAATAGCAACAACTCGCATTTCTATAGCTCCTTTCACACAGTGTTGTGTCTCGGAGCACTTAGCAGTGATGCAGCCTGAAACTGAGGCATGGGGAGGGAGAGGTGATCGTAAGCATGGTCCAAGAGGAAGGTTTTAAAGTCTCTGTGCTGTGGGCAGGGCAGAACCCAGACTGGAAGGGCTGGAGTAAGGATTGGAGAGAGATATGTGGAGTCCTGTAGCTCAGTGGTTAGAGCACTCGCTTTGCAAGTGAGAGACCTGAGTTCAATTCCAGGCAGAGGGCGAAACCTTGGGCAAGTTTCCTTACTCCACACAGAGCCTAATAATAATCCCTCCAAAACCAAAAACAATAATAAAATTGGTCATTTTTAATCTACGACTGTTTGTGGGACATTGCTGTGCGCAATTGGCTGCTGCGTTCGCCCACAAATGTACGGTCAATTCACTTTACAGTGTGTTCTGTGAAGCGCTTTGGGACGTCCTCCCGACGTGAAAAGCGCTATATCAAATGCAAGGATTATTATTATTATTATTAAGTGCTTTCAGGCATCGCAAAAATATGATAAGGCTCTAAATCAAATTAAAGGATTATTATTATTATTAATAATTTTATTAGAAAATTTTAATCGTTCCGTTTACATTAGTTTTTATAGCAGTTTCAATGCAGGATCAATCTTCGTTAGGCTGCCTATAGCACACACACATTAATGCGCTGGGACTTTTTATGGGTTTTTGCTGTCATTTGTGATGCAGAACGTGCAATATGAATTCAGCAATATGTGTTTCTATCATTGGGAATTCCAATAATGTTGATGTGAAAAACGATAGAATTTTCTGTTCATGAAAACTATGGCAAACAAAATAAGGAAAAAGGTCACCAAGCATTTTTTTTTAACCTGAATTTGTATCTTTCATTTCCTTCGTGTCAGGACAGGTCTAGATACTGCATTCAGTCAGTTCTGGTCACTGCAACATAAGTGGGCTGACTAGGGCTTTGAAGGCAGTTCAGAAGCAAGCAAAAAGGATGATACCCATTGTTAGATGTATGAATTGGGCAAATAGAAAAATGCGGAAATGTTTGTCAAAAATTGCAGGGAGATTTGGAAATCCCGTGGAAAATTGCAGGGAATTTCTTGACAAATTTTGCAAAAGTTGCGGGGAGTTGATTGGTGCCAACCTACATTTTACTGCCAACCTACATTTTTTCATTCATTGATAAAAATTAAACATAAGGAAATGATACATATTAAATTATTGCAAAAAAATATGAATTATTTCTTTAACATAAACTGGGTGACCCTTTTTTTGGGGAGGCGGACACTAGCAAAACTACAGGAGCTCACCACCTCCTGCCTTTCTTAGGGCCTGGCACCACACACAGATCTAGAGAAGCACACACACAGACAGAGAGACACACACACTCATAGACACAGAGATATACATATACATTCACACGACACTCACACACAGATATACATGGGCCGAATGGCCTCCTTCGATGCTGTATAATTCTATGATTCTATGAACAGTGGGGCCTCTGAGGGAAGCCCATTTGCCACTTGGCCACACCGCGTCTGCGCGTCCAGAGCCGCTCCACCCACAGTGAAGTCAGGTAAACAGTGAGCGGCCCGCAGGCCAGAAACGTTATTTATAGCAGGTTTGTAGCAGTGGGTTGTTTATAGCAGATTCCACGGGGAAAGTGCGGCCGCACTTTTCTATTGGCCCAGGCTATGAACATTGATTAGACAAACTAGAGCTTGTGAGGATAAACCTGAATGTTACAGTATCATTTTCCTGCCTGACAAAAATGAGTCCCCAAATGTTCTGTCATTCAAGTGACCAAAGTCATCACAATAATTAAACTGATTAATTAATCCCTCAGCCGTTGCTTCCTAAAGTGCCCTTTGATCATCAACATCGTCGGCCAAAACAGTTTATATTGTTTCAGGCACAGCATTCTGTGAATGGATTGAAGTCAAATATGAACATTCTTCAATCATTCTGGCAAGCTTGGCTTTACTTTTCCCAAGAGTTTGATTTTGGATTATTTCATTTTATTTTTTAAAAAATCTTTCGGCAACGCAATCGTACCATTCATTTTCTTATGCTTTTTTTATCCGCGAGTCCAGCACCCAGCAACTTCAAATAAAACTAGCTCCAGTTCTGAAGGCAACCTGCAGCATTGTAAGGAAACCCCCCAAAAAACTGAGTGAAACTCACAATATAATAATGATAATCCTTGCATTTAGCTATAGCACTTTATCACGTCATCGAGACTTCTCAAAGTGCTTCACAGCATATATTATAAAATGGAGTGACTGTGTATTTTGTGAGCGAATGCGGTAGCCAATATGCGCATAGCAATATGTCACAAACTCCCATGGAGTGAGTGACCAATTTCATCTGTGAGATTGTTGGCCAGGAAACCAAGAGGGAGCAGATAGATTAGGAAGCGGAGGCGGCCAAGATGGATCCTTGGGGTACCCTATAGGTAACCGGGAGAGAGCGGGAGGAAAAGCCGTTTGTGCAGATGTACTGCTGGCGGTTCGTGAAGTAGGACTCGAACCAGGTGAGTGCGGTCCCACTAAGGTGGATGATGGAGCAAAGGTGATGGAGGAGCGTGATCGACTGGGTCGAAAGTGGCGGAGTGGTCCAGAAAGACAAGGAGGCAGAGGGAGCCCTGGTCACAGATAGAGAGGATGTCGTTTGTGATTTTCACAAGCGCAGTCTCTGTATTGTGGGCAGGGCGGAAACTGGACTGGAAGGATTCAAAGAGGGAGAGGGAGGAGAGGTGTGCGCGGAGTTGATTGGCAACAACGCGTTTTAGGACTTTATCCAGTTAATGTACTGCTGCAGTTTCTTGTGCAAATCAAAATAAAATTAAAATTAATTTCAATTGTTATCCCCAACATAGCAAACAAACCATAATGAACCTAAGTGCCTCAAGAAATAAAATACTTTTGTGGAGTCCTGTATCTTAGTGGTTAGAGCACTTGCTTCACAAGTGAGAGGACCTGGGTTTAATTCCCGGCAGGGCGAAACGTTGGGCAAGTTTCCTTACTCCACACGCCTCTGTTTATCTAGCAGTAAGTAGGAATCTGGTAGTTAGTTGATTGGTGGATCGCTTTTCCAGGGGTAATAATCCTTTCAAATTAAAAATAATAATATGGTCAATCAATCCACAACAGTTGGTGGGACATTGCTGTGCGCAATTGGCTCACGCATTTTGCCCACAAAATATACAGTCAATCGCTTTACAGTATATTCTGTGAAGCACTTTGAGATGTCTCGAAGACGTGATAAAGCACCATATCAAATACAAAGATTATTATTATTATTAATAATTTTATTAGAAAATTTGAATCGTTCCGTTCACATTAGTTTTTATAGCAGTTTCAATGCAGGATCAATCTCCGTTATGCTGCCTTGAATTTATATTGCGCCTTTCACAATGGGAGGGATCCCAAGACACTGGACAGGAAGGGTTTGCACCTGTAAGATTTGGGAGGAGACAAACAAAATGTTGGTGTATAATTCATGAGTTTATTGAACTTATAATAGCAATAGTCAACAAGTCAGACTGTTAGCTTAACAAATCCTTCAAGTTGAGACAATAGATACAGTAAAATCGATATTATTCAATCCCACTGAAAAAAAGGGTTGACCCTCTATGACGATTCCAACTATTCCAAAGTTAATTCTTTTACAAACAAAAACAGAAGTCGCTGGGAACACTCAACAGGTCAGGCATCATCTATGGAGAAAGGAAAGTGAGTCAACATTTCGGGACCACGACCCTTCGTCAGAACTGGGGCATGTTGGGATGTCTGTCATTTAAGTGTTTTTAACTCCGCCTCCTTCCATAGTCTAATTCACAAGTCTCCCTGCATTTGTCTCTCGTTTTCCTCTTATCATCCTCAAGGAAGTAATCACTCAAAACCCCAGGTGGGAGATCATCTTCCCAGACACCCAGCTAAGGATGATTATGTTACCAGAAACTGACCTCAACCAGTTCCAGCTCAGATGTCTTTAACTGCTGCTAAGCTAGTTATTAAAACAACCTTATAACCTTAAAACAACCACAACTGTTTGTGGGACACTGCTGTGCACAATTTGCTGCCGCATTTCGCTCATAAATATACGGTCAATTCACTTTACAGCATATTCTGTGAAGCGCTTGTCTTGAGATGTCTAGAAGACCTGAAAAGCGCTATATCAAATGCAAGGATTATTATTATTATTATTATCCATGTTTGTTCTCTCGACTTGTTCCCCACTTGCTGTCCTTATATTCAATTCGAGGGCATGTTCCACCCTGACCCCTGCCCACCCCTGCCTCTACGCCTTTGAACCTGTCTCTCCCTCCTCTCTCATCACCACCATAACCCATATGAAACCCACCACCTGCTCCCTCGATCCCGTCCCCACCCCCTCCTTACCTCCCAGCTCCACCTCCTTGCCTCTTTACCCACTCACATTGTTAACCTCTCCTTGTCCTCTGGTACTGTTCCCACCCCTTTAAAAAACGCTGTCATCATTCCTATCCTTAAAAAACCCTCCCTGGACCCTTCTCTTCTCTCTAACTACCACCTCATCTCCAACCTCCCCTTCATCTCCAAGGTCTTGGAACGCATTGTTGCTTCTCAGCTTCGCTCCTTCTTCTCCTGCCAATCCCTTCTTGAACCCCTCCAATTGGGTTTCCGTGCCGCCCATAGCACAGAAACAGCCTTGGTCAAAGTGACAAATGACATTCTGTCCATCTGTGACAGGGCTCCCTCTGCCTCCTCGTCCTCCTTGACATCTCTGCTGCTTTTGAATTGTTGACCACTCTATCCTCATCAACCGCCACTCCTCTCACCTCAACCTCCATGGCAGTGTTCTTGACTGGTTCAGATCATACCTCTCACACTGCCTGCGCTTCATCTTCATTTAGGGAGTCCTGTAGCTCAATGGGTAGAGCACTCGCTTTGCAAGTGAAAGACCTGAGTTCAATTCCAGGCAGAGGGCGAAACCTGGGGCAAGTTTCCTTACTCCACACAGAGCCTAATAATAATCCCTCCAAAACCAAAAACAATAATAAATTGGTCATTTTCAATCTACGACTGTTTGTGGGACATTGCTGTGCGCAATTGGCTGCCACGTTCGCCCACAAAAAATATACAGTCAATTCACTTTACAGTGTGTTCTGTGAAGCGCATGGGACGTCCTCCTGATGCTATATCAAATGCAGAGGGAGCCCTGTCACAGATGGACAGAATGTCCTTAGTCCCCTCCTCTTCCGCATCTTCAACATGTCTTGGTGACATCATCCGCAGACATTGGATCAACTTCCACATGTATGTGGATGACACCCAACTCTACCTCTCTGCCTCCACCCTTGACTCCTGGATCACTGCTGTGCTGATAGATTGTATGTCAGACATCAAATCCTGGATGAGAGCTAACTTTCTTCAGTTGAACGTCAACAAGACCAAGGCTCTCCTGATTGGCTCCCGTCAGCGCCTCCTCACCACAGGCGCTGACAGCATCACCAACCATGGATGAACACGCCACCTTGCTAAGCCAGTCCGGAACCTTGGGGTTTTGTTTGACCTTTTACTATCCTTCTACCCCAAATCTGCACCACTCTGCCTTCCCCCACCTCTGCAAAGTTGCCCGGCTCCAACACTGTCTCACACCACAGGCCGCTGAAACCCTCATACACACTTTAATTAAATCGAGGCTCGACTATGCAAACTCACCTCTTGTCGGCCTTCCCAACTCCTCCCTCCACAGGTTGCAGATCATCCAGAACTCTGCAGCCCGTGTCCTCTCCCTATCACCCCCATCCTTGCCCAACTCCACTGGCTTCCCATCACACAGAGGATACAGTTCAAGATGCTGGTCCTCACATTCAAAGCCCTCCACGGTCTTGCTCCCCTCTACCTCTCTGACCTGCTAACCCCCTACCATCCTATTCGCTCCCTCCACTCAGCGGGTTCTGGCCTGCTTCACGTCGCCTGCTTTGCTTGCCCCATTATTGTTCAAATGCAAAAAGAACAAAGCATTTTCACAAAACAATTTGCGTCCCAGGATGAGATTACAAGAGTGAATTACGTGATTGCACACAAAATCGCCAAGAACAGCAAACCATTCTCTGAAGGAAAATTTATAAAGGAATGTATGATTGACTCTGCCTTGATTTTATGCCCAGACAAAAAAAAACAGTTTGAGAACATTAGCTTGTCAAGGCGAACTATTGTGAGACGTGTCGAGGATATCTCTGAGAACCTGTATCTGCAGTTAAAAAGTAAAGTAAGCAATTTTTGCATATTTTTCACTGGCACTCGATAAGAGTTGTGATGTCAAAGACACAGCCCAGTTGATAATTTTTATTCGAGGCTCACAGAAGAACTAGCATCAATGTAATCAATGAAAGATATGACAACTGGAGAAGATTTTTTGGAGACAGTAAATAAGTGTATCTTAAAATTAGGAGTGGAGTGGAAAAAATTGGTGAATGTGACCACCGATGGAAGCCCAAATCTAACAGGAAAAAATGTTGAGTTACTGAAAAGAATTCAAGATCAAGTCAAAGAAACAAATCCAGAACAGAATATTGTTTTTCTACAATGCATTATCCACCAAGAGGTCCTCTGTAAGAGTGTTCTAAAACTAAGCAATGTCGTGGACACAGTTACAGATGTGGTCAACTACATTTGAGCAAGAGGATTAAACCACTGGCAATTTGTAACTGCTTGAGGAATTGGAATTCGAGCACGAGGGTGTTCTGTATCACACGAATGTAAGATGGCTTAGTTTAACTCTATCTTTCTGCCTCCACCCTCAACTCCAGGACCACTGCTGTCCTGACAGACTGCCTGTCGGACATGAAGTCCTGGCTGGGGGCAAATTTCCTACAGTTGAATGTGAACAAGACTGAGGCCCTCCTGATTGGCTCACACCAGCGCCTCCGCACCTCAGGCTCTGGAGACATCAACCTCCATGGTTGCACACTTCAACTCACCAGCCAGTCAGGAACCTCGGTGTCTTGTTCGACCCTCAACTGTCTTTTCTTCCCCACATCCAAGCCATGACCCACTCTGCCTTCCCTCACCTCCGTAACATCGCCCAACTCCACCACTACAATAACAACAACAAAAATAACATTTATAGAGCGCCTTTCACGTCGGGATGACGTCCTAAAGTGCTGAACAGTCAAGTGTCGGGGCCCGAGCATGGGGGAGGGGTGGTGTAGGGGTGAGGGAAGGCAGAGAGATGGGAGGGAGACCCAAGGCACGGTTGAAGAGAAGGGTCTTGAGACCGGCCTTGAAGGATGCAAGGGAGGAAGCGAGGCGAAGGGACTGTGGGATGGAGTTCCAGAGTGTGGCGGCAGAGAGGCTGAAAGCCCGGCCACCGATGGTAGGATGGGTCGAGCGGGAAACATGGCCAGAACCTGATGAGCGGAGGGAGCGGGCAGGTTGGTAGGGAGTCAGCAGGTCAGAGAGGTAGGAGGGGGCAAGGCCATGGATGGTCTGAAAGGTGAGGATGAGGACCTTGAACTCAATCCTCTGGGGGATGAGGAGCTAGTGGAGTCGGGCGAGGGTGAGAGTGATGGGGTCGCAGAGCCTGGTGCGTGAGAGCACATGAGCTGCAGTTTTGGATGATCTGCAGTTTGTGAAGGGAAGAGTTGGGAAGGCCGATGAGGAAGGAATTCCTGTAATCAAGTCTTGAGATGACGAATGCGTGGATGAAGGTTTTGGCAGCCTGAGGGGTGAGGGAGTGGCGGAGTCTGGCAATATTGTGGAGGTGGTGGTAGGCAGTGCCGGTCATGGCGTGGATGTGGGGGAGAAAGAACAGTTTAGGGTCAAACAAGACACCCAGGTTCCTGACTGGCTTAGTGAGGTTGAGTGTGCAGCCGTTGAGGCAGCCGCGAGCCGATCAGGAGGGCCTCGGTCTTGCTGACGTTGAGTTGGAGAAAGGTGTCCCTCATCCAGGACTTATTATCGGACAGACAATCCGTCAGGACCTCAGTAGTCCTGGAGTTCAGGGTGGAGGCAAAGAAATAGAGTTGACTGTTATCCGCATACATGTGGAAATTTACCCCATGTCTGCGGATGACGTCACAAACGGGGAGCATATAGAGGGTGAAGAGGAGGGGACCAAGGACAGAGCCCTGAGGAACACCACACAAGTCAGTGTGGGGGCTGGAGGAGAAACCATTTGCTGCAATGAAGTGGAGGTGGGGTGAAAGGTAGGACCTGAACCAGTCAAGGACAGAACCTTGAAGGTTGAGGTGGGAGGAGAGGCGGTGGAAGAGGATTGAATGGTCCACTGTGTCAAAGGCGGCGGAGAGGTCGAGGAGAACGAGGAGGTAGAGGGAGCCCTGGTCACACATGGTCAGGATGTCGTTTGTGACCTTGGCCAGCGCAGCACGGAAACCAGCTTGGAGGGCTTCATGGAGTGAATGAGAGGAGAGGAAAGAGCGAAGCTGGGAGGCAACAGCTCTCTCAAGCATCTTGGATAGGAAAGGAAGATTTGAGATGGGCCGGTAGCTGGATAGCTGTGATGGGTCGAGGGAAGGCTTTTTCAAGGTGGGGGTGATAGTGACTGTTTTGAGGGGGGAAGGAACAGTGGCAGATGACAGGGAGAGGTTAATGATATCGGCGAGTAGTGGGGCAAGGAGGTGGAGCTGGGATTTAAGGAGGGGGTGGGAATGGAGTCGAGGGAGCAGGTGGTGGACTTCATGGAGGTTACCATGTTGAAGACAGAGGAGGGGGTGACAGGTTCAAAGGTGTGAAAGGAGGGATGGGTAATTGTCAGATGAGTAATTGTGTGGGTTGGGGGTAGGGAGGGGTTGGACATTGGGAGGGCAGTGGCAGCTGTGCGGATTCCATCGATTTTGGACTCGAGGAAGCCCAGTATTTTCTCGCAGTGAGAATCGGAGATAAGTATCTGCAAGGCATGTCCGGGAATGCGGAGGAGCTGATTAGTGGTAGAGAACAGGAGCCTGGAATGCCTTTCACCTCCAGGATTAACCTGGAATAGAAGGATGATTTGGCCAAGGCGAGAGCAGAGCAGTAGATCTTGATGAGATCCAGCCAGATGTGGCGGTGGACCGTTAGGCCGGATTTGAGCCAAATGTATTTGGAAGACTGCACCTGGACCTTAAGCGAGCGGAGGTGGCTGGTGAACCAGGGTGAGGATCGGAAATAGGAGGCAGTTCGGGAGGTGAGGGGAGCAAGGGCATTGAGTGTGGTGGAGAGGGTGCTGTGGAGAAGAGTAAGCGCAGTGAGTGGGTTGTTGCGAGAGGTGGACCAGAGGGGGAGGAGATCAGAGGACTCCAGGGCAGCAGAGAGGGATTGCGAGCAGATCTTCTTTCACGGGAGGTAGAAGATGGTGGTAGGTTTGGAGACAATGGGGAGAGGGATATAGGAGTTGAGGGAGATTAAATGGTGGTCAGAGATGGCCTTGTCAGTGATGGTGACATCCGAGACGCTGAGGCCCCGGGTGATCACCAGGTTGAGCGGGTGACCGTGGGTGTGAGTAGCAGAGTGGATGTGGAGGGAGAGGTTGAGAGAGGAGAGGAAAGAGGAGAAGTCTGAGGAGGTGGTGAAGTGGAGGTTGAAGTCGCCTAGGATGATGAGGCGGTCGGAGCAGATGCAGAGGGAAGCAAAGAGAGTGGAGACGTCAGAGATGAAGGTGGGAGAGGATTTTGGGGGGCAGTAAAGGAAGAGAATTTTCAGAGAGAGGTGGGAGGGATGGCAGAAGGTAAGGTGTTCAAAGGAGGGGAACAAACCGGTGGAGTAGGGGAATAGGGCAAGTGATGCCGTGGATATGAGAGCCACACCACCGCCGCGACGGTTGGGGTGTGGGGCATGGTGGTAAGTGTAGCCGGCTGGTGTGGCCTCAGTGAGGGGGAAGGTGTCACCTGGGGTGATCCAGGTTTCTGTTAGTGCCATGATGTCAATGTTCTCATCGAGGATGAGTTCATTGATGGCCAGGGTCTTGTTGGAGATGGAGCGGACATTTTGAAGTCCCTTGCGGAGTGGACAGTTGGCAGGGGGATGTGTGGGATGGGAGGGGTTTGGGGAATGGTTGGGAGGGAGGGTGGGGACGCAAATGAGGGAGGAGAGGTTAGCCCCCGGGGCCAGGGTCCGGGGTGGCTTGCAGCGGTAGTGAGGAATGGGGCAGTCGGTGTGGCTGCTGCTGGACAGCCAACGTCGAGTGCCTCGATGACCCCGGAGGAGGATTCCCAGGTTGGAACAGTGGGAGGTGAGGTGGGGGTGTCAAGCAGAGATAGGAGACGGGGAGGGCGGAGAGAGAGAGGACAGAACTGGAGAGTTGCAGGGAGGGAGGCATTTTGAGGGAGGGCCAGCTCAGGTTGGGGGCAGCAGCCAAGATGCGCACGCTGGGATGAGAGGCGGCGGATTTACTAAGACATTGTCAGCCTGCAGGAGGCTGATGGGGCGAGAGTTGGAGCAGAGGGCGGAGGGCGTTCATTGTGGAGAGCAACGAGCAGCCTGCAGGGGAAGGACTGGGCAGACAGACAGACTAAGGGAGGGAGACACTGATACAGGCGGTCCTGTACTATACTGTGCTGTAGCTGCTACCAGGGATTCAAACCTGGCGGGCGGAAGTGACGTTACGCGGAATGGCGGGAAAAACTGGAGGTCCAAAATGGCAGCTCCCCCTGACAGGTAGTGGCCGCTGCTCGATCCATGCAACACCCGCCCCACCTCAAAGGCCACTAGACGCCCAGCCCAGCCGGCAGTTACCTGTCCCTGCCTCTGGCTATTGCTGGTCCCGATCCCCGGGACCCCAGCCCCCGCTCTGGCTAACACCGGTCCCAATCCCCGGGAGCCCAGCCCTGTGACTACCCGCCGCTGTCTGACTTACCTTCCCTGAGTCCTGCTTGGTTTACCTGGGTTTTCGAGGCCCTGCCGCTCGTTGACCCACGATTACCTCACCCCTCAGGCCGCTGAGACTCTTGTTCATGCCTTCATCATCTCCAGGCTCGACTATGCAAATGCCCTGCTTGTTGGCCTTCCCAACTCCTCCCTCCACAGGCTGCAGATAATCCAGAACTCTGCAGCCCGTGTCCTTTCCCGCACCAAACTCCGTGACCCCATCTCCCCAACTCTCGCCCAACTCCACTGGCTCCCTGTCCTTCAGAGGATCCAGTTCAAGATCCTGGTCCTCACCTACAAAGCCCTCCATGGGCTCGCCCCATCCTTCCTCTGCGATCTCCTAACCCCCTACCAACCCGCCCGCTCCCTCCACTCAGCTGGCTCTGTCCTGCTCCACATTCCACGACTCACCCGCCCCAACATTGGCGGGAGAGCCTTCAGCCACTCTACCCCCAACCTTTGGAATCCCCCAATCCCCTCAAGACCCTCCTCTTCGACCATGCCATCAGCCAACCCCCTTCCCCTCCCCTCCCTTCTCCCCCCCGGACCCCAGCTCGGGTCTGAAATGCTGTACTCTGTCCAGCTCCTTGGGACGTCCTCCCGACGTAAAAGGTGCTATACAAATGTAATCTTGTTGTTGTTGTAGTTTAGGAAAGGTCTTGAAAAGAGTGTGGGAACTGAGAGCAGAGATTGATTGATTTTTGGACATGAAACAAAAAGATTCGGATTTCCCACAGCTGAATGATGCAAATTGGTTCTCTGATTTCACATTTGCCATTGATATCATCGGCCACATGAATGAACTGAATTGAAAACTGCAACAGAAGGGGACCTTTGTGCACAATTTGTATTTCAGTGTTAAGTCATTTATGACTAAATTATTTATTTTATCACGTCAGATAGGAAACAGGCTGTTTGCCCAACTTTGCAGCACATTACTGTTTGCGAACAAAGTCTTGAAAAGTATACTTTGTCACTACTTGACTTACATGCAGAATTTTCTTGCCGATTCCAGGATTTCAATTTGATCAAAAATGACCTGTTTTAGTCTCTTCACCTTTCTCATTTGATGTTGACAAAGCCCCATTTGACCTCCAAGTCAAGCTTATTGACCTGCGATGTGATCCATTGCTTGCGGAGCAATTCAAATCAGTGCCGCTTCCCAGTTTTTACGCCTCTCTTAATGAATATACCTTTAAAAAATTAAACGCTCATGCCCGGAGGATGCTTGTGCTTTTGGATCAACATATATATGCAAGGAGACATTTTCTGTGATGAAATTCAATAAATCAAAAACATAGATCTGTGATGACTAATGACCACCTTGAAGCAGTACTCCGTATTGCAACAACGGAGATGATGCCTGACTTTAATTGTCTGGTTAACGCACATCAACACTTTCATTCTTCCCATTGAGTGAACTTCTCACATTCTCATCAATATGTGAATAAATGAATAAATATTGAATAAATGTCTGCTCAGTGATTGTTTTTATTTAACCTAATTTTAATGAATGTCAATTATATAGACTTTATTTTATGCATGTGCAAGTGTAAGACTTGATTTTGAGCTATTATTAAGCATTTGCATCTATATTAAATGTGTGGCCAGTGAAGCTTACCAAAACTAGTGAAGTGGCCCGCCAGCCAAAATAATTGCCCACCCCTGGTCTAGAGGATTGTAAGCCAGCACACCGGGGAAACCCATTTTTCTTTTTGAATAAAGTCATGCAATCTTGACAAGATGGAAAATAGGAAGTTCCTTTGATCAGTGAATCTCCGTACCTTCATGGCTGTTTGTGAGACATCACTGCAAATTGATTGCGTGTTTGCCCCGCAAATCCCCACAGTAAATCCGGTGAAGCGCTTTCAGGTGTCCTCCCCACGTGAAATCCTATAGGTAAGGATTATTATTACTATTTTTGCAAACAGTGCAAGTTAATCCTTGCATTTTTGATATCAGATCTAATGTCACCAATTAGGACATGCATATGGATAAAAGCATTCCGTTAATTCCAGTTAATTCCAGGACTGCTTCCAGTTATGTTTCACCTTGCCCAGAAATCGAACCCAGGTCCTCTCGCTTGCAAGGCGAGTGCCCTAACCAATTCGCTACAGGACTGTGTTACAGGTTCACCTTAAATTAAGTCAAACGTATAACAACCTGAGTTTAATTTTAAAAATATCTCTTGCTGTATTCTAGATCCCAGCTGGTCGGTTGTGAGCAGCGATCACAATGCAGTGAACATTTAGTCGCTAATGATGAACATTCTTTGACCCTATCTCGAGACTGAAGAGTGTCAACAGTGAAGGCACAGATTGATGGCTGCAGGTTTGTGTGACCCTATGTCATATCACATCTCTGGGAGAGAGATCCTCTTTCCTATCATTGCTATTTTTAAATATTTCAATTTACATTTTTATATTTTAAAAACTCCAACAGAGCTTATACCGCAGATGAAATTGCTCCAAAAGGCAAAAATGCACGACAGACAAGTTGCAAAGCAAATTGCAAAGCAAATTGATTTCAGCTAAATGTTTCTTTTTAATACTGTGTGGCAGGCAGTCATTTCCCTCAATAGCTGCAAAAATCAATATCCTAATGTCAGCGGTTATAATCGAACATAAAATATTAACATGAACATGATTTTCTAATATTCTCTTTGCAGTTTTTTTGTTTCCAACTGTTTCTTTTGTCCTCAGTTAAAGTGCTGTTGAACAAATTCTCGGCAGCACAAAAAGAAAGTTCAATTTGATTTTTGGTTGAGTAAAACACTTGACTCTGCTGTTAAGTGTGTAGCCAAGGACTGATCTTTAAGAAGGAATTAAAGGCCAAAGGTAAGCGATAATATGGAGTGAGCTGGATAAGCAATTTATCTGATAATGATGGGAGCTATCATCAGTACACTCAAGGTATCTGCAAAGCACAGGAGTAAGATTAACATAATGCAACCAAGATACAAAGTTACAAAGAATGTACAGCACTTAGCCCAACTAGTTTGTGCTTGTATTTCTACTCCACAAAAGTCTTCGCCCATTCCTTACCGACTCCCATACCCTTCTATTCCACTCTCCCTCATGTGAAAGTTTTCCTCTTGAATGCATCTATACTATCTGATTCAATCACCGCTTCAAGCAGCAAGTTGCACAATCTCACAACCCTCTGCGTGAAGTAGTTTCTCCTAAATTTTCTTTTAGATCCCCTAGCCTTATACTGGTTATGGACTCCCCAACCATTGAAAACAGCCTATTTATGTTAACCTTATTAATTTTAAACACCTGCATTAAGCATCTTTAAACATCTATTCTATAGTGAAGAAAGACCTAACCTGTCCAATCTATCCTGATAGCAGAAACCTTCTTGCCCTGGTATCATCCTCCTAAACCTATTCTGTACTCTTTCCGTTTCTGCTATATCACTCTCTTTGCAAGTGAGAGACCTGAGTTCAATTCCAGGCAGAGGGCGAAACCTTGGGCAAGTTTCCTTACTCCACACAGAGCCTAATAATAATCCCTCCAAAACCAAAAACAATAATAAATTGGTCATTTTCAATCTACGACTGTTTGTGGGACATTGCTGTGTGCAATTGGCTGCCGCGTTCGCCCACAAATATACAGTGTGTTCTGTGAAGCGCTTTGGGACGTCCTCCCGACGTGAAAAGCGCTATATCAAATGCAAGGATTATTATTATTATATCCTTCCTTTAGCTAGGAGACCAGAAATGGATACAATATTCCAATTGGGGTCCAATCAAGGTTTTGTGTAAATTCAACATCACCTCCTCACTTTTATATTCTATCCCTCTGGATATAAAGCCCAGGACCCCATTGGCTTTATCTACCTGTGGATGTGATCCTCCACTCTTAACAGTAAGTTTAGCGCACATTGACAGATAATTACACAAATGACCTGGTCTGGGGTATAGGGAGTACAATTTCCAAGTTAGGAAAAGTAGTAAACAGTGAGGAGGATAGAATCAGACTGCAAGAGGACATAGACAGACTGGTAAAATGGGCCGACACGTGGCAGATGAAGTTTAATGTGGAGAAATGCAAAATGATGCATTTTGGGAGGAAGAATGAGGAGAGGCAATATAAGCCGATGGTACAATCTTAAAGGGGGGAAGGAACAGAGAGACCTGGGGGTTCATATAAGTAAATCTTTGAAGTTGGCAGGACAGGTAGATAAAGCTGTTTAAAAAGCGTACGGGATACGAGGCTTTATAAGAGAGAAGTAGATAATTATTTGGGGAGGACAAGTTTGCAGGGCTACAGGGAGAGAGTGGGAGAGTGGGATTGATTTGGATTGCTCTTTTAAAAGAGCTGGCACAGCCACGATGGGCTGAATGGCCTCCTTCTGTGCTGCATACTTGAATGATTCTATGTAGAACTGGATTTCCCATTATATCAATGGGAATGACAACGGCAGCAATGACAAGGGGAGGAAAGAATGGGTGTCTGGCATAAGCAAAAGTTTGGAGTTGGCAAATGAAGGGAATGAGAGCAATAAACACCGATGATTGGAACATTTGGTGAAAACGAGGAAAATGAACTCAGGAAGAGGCTTGCTGAAAGTAACATCTGTGTAATGTATGTTTTAAACTAATAATTTGCAGTCAATTCAATTCATTAAACAACCATCTGCTCTTCAGTTTGCAGGGCTTATGGGCAAGTGAAATTACAACACAGTTGGCAAGGAGCGCAACATTGGAGACAGTTCATCTATATTCTTCCAGCATCCATCTTCTGGAAAAAAAACTGGCAGTACCATTGAACTATCAGCAATAAACTGCTATTATTTTGCCACAATGAGATATTACATTTATGATACAGCCATCAAAGTGCAATCATGTCAGCAATTAATGCACAAGTAACAGCATTACTACTTATCGTGATTTTCAAATTACACTCCTATTTGTTTATTAAATATTATCATAATTAGCAAATATCACTCACACTACTCCCAGCTGTCCAGTTTCAACATAGAGATCAAGATCACAAGTTCAGATATCTCTGCTGAAATACCTAATCTCAGGCAGCGTAGAGCTATCATTTTGGCCGCTACATTTTATATCTTCCCCTTGTGTTTCAAAAGGAAAAGTCAGTCAGGATTCCCATTTCTGCTTGCTAGCCACTTGCTCCTGGTGTTAGGTGTGGTTGTAGGTGATACCAGTCTCAGTCAGTGATAATTTTCACTCTCAACCAGCTCATGGGTGGTTCACATCCCTGTAGTAAGTACTCATAAACTCCCTTCTCCTGAATGCACAGAGAATGGCGATGAGATGTCTCTGAAAGATTAAAGTAACTCAAATTGACTCTAGGATTCACTTTCAAGGCCACTTTGCTACCTCTATCACTACCTTTAAATCCTCCTTAAAATATGTATCTTTGAGATATCCTTACTAAACATCTAATATAGTCTAAGCTGAAACTTCAATGCAGTGCAGGGAGTGTGCTGCATTGTTGCATGCTGTCCATTGGATGGAACGTAAAAACTGAGGTACTGTCTGCTTGTTCAGGTGGACTATGCAGATGGCACTATTTGAAAAGAGAGGGAAGTTTCTCCGGTGTCCTGGCCAACATTCCCCCAAACCAAACTGTTCACTCACTTCATGGCTGTTTATTGGGATGTTTGCTCTTCGCAAATTGGTGGATGTAAAAGATCCCTTGGCACTATTCAAAAAGAGAAGGGAGTTTCTCGCTGTCAATAATTCCCTGGATAATATTGGACATTCACGCCATGGCTGTTTGTGAAACATTGATCAAAAATACATAGTCACTATGCTTTCCAGTAAAACCATGTGCCATACATTTCAATGATGTGATAATGAGCTATATCATTTATAAGGATTATCTTATTATTAAGTTGATTTTCTGTAATTCTTGAAAGAACTTGCAGAAAAATGTCTTCACAATTAAAGCGGCATTTAAGAAATTGCCAAATTCTGGTGATGGCTTTACTTAAGTGCCGTTCGCTAACTGGAATTTCGACCCCCAAGGCCTTCTAATTGATGATCTACCCTACTTGACATATTCAGGCTGACTCAAAGCTTCAAATAATCTTTTGAAGGTTTAGTGACAATTTCCCAACTATTATATAGTAAATAATTGTCTCCTGTATAATAGGTGAATGTATAGAACCATAATTAAATTATGGTTCTATACATTCACCTATTATAGGTAAGCTATTGCCTGTCAATTACTTTAACGGAGTATTGATTAATATTGATTAATAATAGTGTGCATTGGAAAACCTCAGCCATAATATCTTTGGAACTAATGAGGAAATCAATACTTCTCCAGCATGAATGGTTGCCCGTGACAAAGCATATTGGTTGTCAACATCTACAGTGACAACAAAAACTGAATAAAACCGACAAGACTTGCAACATCAAAGTGAATGGCATTCATTTCAAGGCAATCACCTTGTCTCAGTGATCAAATGACTATTGTCTAGCCACCTTGAGATTTACTTTTGTGCTTCTTTTGCCACCTTTATTTAGTTTGCAGCCATCATTGTTAAACTACAACTAATAGATGGCACTTTCAATGTCAAATATTCCAAACTGTTAACTGGGAGAAACACCTTTCTTTTCAAATGCACTTTATGATGGATACAGATGGACACAGAGGACAGCGCTTTGGGATGTCCTCCCAACGTGAAAGGCGCTCTATAAATGTAATTTTGCTGTTGTTCATACGGTTCACGATCCTGGTTGCCACCTACAAAGCCCTCCATGGCCTTGCTCCCCCCTACCTCTGTGACCTCCTAACCCCCTACTATCCTGCTCACTCCCTCTGCTTCACGTCCCCTGATTCGCCCGCCCCACCATTGGTGGACAGGGTTTCTGCCCCCACCCTCTGGAACTCCATCCTGCAGTCCCTCTGCCTCGCTCTGCCCTACCCTCCACCCTCCCCAATCCCGACCCCCAGCTCGAGTCTGAAACACTGACTGTCCAGCGCTTTGGGACATCTTCCCAAAGTGAAAGGTGCAATACAAATGTCATTTTGTTGTTGTTGTTGAAAGTGGTTCCATTAGAATAGAAAAACATCTTAATTAAAGATTGATTTCATATCCATGCAAATGACAGACTGTCAATAGCTGTTGGCTTTCTGAAAGTCCATTTAGAAAGCATATAACTTACTTTGCAAGATTCAATTTTTTNAAGTCTAAGAACATTCTCATTGTGTGTATCAGTGAACTCCTGATAACTCGACCCTGGCTTAACTTGTCACTACCACTTAAATCATCATGTTGTCAATATCCCGGCCGCATGTATTGTTGTATTTATACATATACTTAACTAATAACATACACGTAACTGGTCTCTGAGCCTTTGCTCGTTTTTGGGTACATTAGAGAAGGAAATGACTTGTGGTACCTGTCTATTAAGACGCTTGTATTGTTGTGTTACAGCTGTGTGCATCCCTCTGTGATATGTATAAAAAAACTGGAATCTGTTGTCAGTACTCACACATTAAGTTCCCTGTTCTTTTTTTCTCAGGAAAGATAAAGAAAAGTGACTCTTAGCACTCCAAAAAACACTTTCTTAAAAATCTGAAGCATTTCAATAATGATTTAAAGTGGTTTTGCTGTTAACTCACACATGCCAAGTCCATGTCAAACTGTAACTTGGAATGGCGGAGTGCTGCAAACCTGACAGGAAGAGGAAATGAACAAATGGGCTGAGTTTGTTAAGACTGACATAAGCAGAATACTTAGCCTGTCTTTTGCTATGTGAAATTGTATCATCCATTACTCT
The DNA here is from genome assembly GCF_018977255.1 of Callorhinchus milii. Lineage (NCBI taxonomy): Eukaryota > Metazoa > Chordata > Chondrichthyes > Chimaeriformes > Callorhinchidae > Callorhinchus > Callorhinchus milii. The sequence goes on from NW_024704754.1 coordinate 9,192,000, forward strand.
TGTCACCATGGGAGTCATGACATACTAAAAATAGTTATAAGTTCATAACTAAGCATCATACGTTAGCCTGGCTCAGGTGAATTTTTAAAGATAAAGAGGGAATAAGGAGAAGGAATGAAGGCAGGGAGTTCCAGAGGTTAGGGATATAGTGAATGAAGGATTGGACACTAATGGTGATGCAGAGGGGAGCAAGGATGTGCAGCTGGCCTTTTGTTAGCTAAGCGGAGATGGGTGGGGGGCAGGGGCAGAAGAATGGGGTACAAGCAGATCAGAGAGATAGGGAGGTTGATAGGGCATGAAGGGATTTTTTAAGGTGTGAGGGTGAGGACCTTGAAGTTGATCCATTCGGAGATAGGGAGACAGTGGTGGAGCCCAGCACTGGTCTACAGTAGAGATGTTAATAGCGAGATAACACACAATTGAAGGGATTCTCCCCTATGATTTAGTTCATTGCCCATGAACCTTTTCACTATTGTTCTCTCAATAATAAGATGCAATCTGACTGCTTTGGATAATTTTTATTATTCTTTATGATTCAATTTAACCTGGGAGGGGAAGTTTTGGCTGAAGCAGATCAGTGACTTGATGGATTGCCTTATTTCTACACCATTACAAAACAACAACAACAACAACAAAATTACATTTGTAGAGCTCTTTCCGCATCGGGAGGACATCCCAAAGCGCTAAACAGTCAGATGTCGAGGCCCGAGCATAGGGGAGGGGTGGTGTAGGGATGAGGGAAGGCAGAGAAGTGAGAGGGAGACCAAAGGCATGATTGAAGAGAAGGGTCTTGAGACCGGCCTTGAAGGAGGCAAAGGATGAAGCAAGGTGAAGGGACCGTGGGATGGAGTTCCAGAGTATGGGGGCAGAGAGGCTGAAAGCCCGGCCACCAATGATAGGGCGGGAGACATGGAACAGGCCAGAGCCTGATAAGCGGAGGGAGCGGGCAGGTTGATAGGGAGTCAGCAGGTCAAAGAGGTAGGAGGGAGTAAGGTCATGGATGGCCTTAAAGGTGAGAAGGAGGATCTTGAACTCGATCATCTGGGGGATGGGGAGCCAGTGGAGTCGGGCGAGGGTGGGAATGATGGGGTCGCGGAGCCTGGTGTGTGAGAGTACACGAGCTGCATTGTTTTGGATGATCTGCAGCCTGTGAAGAGAAGAGTTGGGAAGGCTGATGAGGAGGGAGTTTCCGTAATTGAGCCTTGATGTGACGAATGCATGGATGAGGGTTTTGGCAGCCTGAGGGGCGAGGCAGTGGCGGAGTCTGGCAATGTTGCGGAGGTGGTGGTAGGCAGTGCTGGTCATGACATGGATGTGGGCGAGAAAAGAGAGTTCAGGATCAAACAAGACACCCAAGTTCCTGACTGGCTTGGTGAGGTTGAGTGTGCAGCCGTGGAGGCTGATGCTGCCAGTGCCTGTTGTGTGGAGGCACTGGCGCGAGCCAATCAGGAGGGCCTCGCTCTTGCTAACGTTGAGTTGGAGAAGGTTGGCCCTCATCCAGTACTTGATGTCGGACAGGCAGTTGGTCAGGACGCCAGTTGTCCTGGAGTTCAGGGTGGAGGCAGAGAGGTAGAGTTCGGTGTCATCCACATACATGTGGAAATTTACCCCATGTTTGCAGATGATGTCACCAAGGGGAGCATGTAGAGGGTGAAGAGGAGGGGACCGAGGACAGAAACCCTGAGTAACACTGCACAAGATGGTGCGGGGGCTGGAGAAGAAACCGTTTGCCGCGAGGCAGCGTGAAAGGTAGGACCTGAACCAGTCAAGGACAGAACCTTGAAGATGAACCTTGAACCTTGAATATGCTGCACAGTGAATTGACTGTATATTTTGTGGGCAACAGGCAGCAACCAATTGTGCAAGGCAGTGTCCCACAATCGTGGATCGAATGACCAAATTATTATTATATTTTTCATTTTATTAAGGGACTAGCTGTACCTCATTGAGGCTATGATTGCAATGAGTTTCATTTATTTGGCCTCTCTCTCTCGTCTGGAATTTTATTTGTCCTTGAAAGACTTGATCTTCGCTTCTTAGGCAACTGCGAGGTGATGCTGGACAAAGTGGAGGGGATCTCCTCAACTGCCTCTGCCCTTCCGTCTACTACTCCCTCCCCATCTCCCCCTCACACCCTGACCCCTGCCCATCCCTCCCTCCACACCTTCGAACCTGTCTCCCACTCCTCTCTCACCACCACTATAACCCACATGAAACCGATTAGCTTTCTATCCCACATCTGTGCCATGACTTGCTCCGCCTTCCCCCCACGTCTTCAACGTCGCCTGGCTCCAACACTGTCTCACACCGCATATCTATATGCTCCCTCTTGGTGACATCATCCGCAGACATGGGGTCAACTTCCACATGTATGCGGATGATGCCCAACTGTACCTCTCTGCCTCCACCCTTGACTCAAGGACCACTGCTGTCCTGACAGAATGTCTGTCAGCCATCAAGTCCTCGATGTGAGCTAACTTTCTTCAGTTGAACGTCAATAAAACCGAGGCTCTCCTGATTGGCTCCTGTCAGCGCCTCCTCACCTCAGGCGCTGACAGCATCACCATCCATGGTTGCACACTCCACCTTACTAAGCCAGTCCGGAACTTTGGGGTCTTGTTTGATCTTCAATTAATCTTTCTACCCACATCTGCGCCATGACCTGCTTTGCCTTCCTCCAATTCCGCAACATCGCCCGGCTCCAACATTATCTCGCACCGCAGGCTGCCGAAACCCTCATGCACGATTCATAATTTTCAGGCTCTACTATGAAAACGCCCTGCTTGTCGGCCTCCCCAACTCCTCCCTCCACAGGCTGCAGATCATCCAGAACTCTGCAGCCCGTGTCCTCTCCCACATCAGGCTCTGCGACTATCACCCCCATCCTCGCCCGACTCCACTGGCTTCCCATCACACAGAGGATGCAGTTCAAGATCCTGGTCCTCACCTTCAAATCGTTCCATGGCCTTGCTCCCCCCTACCTCTGCAACCTCCTAACCCACTACCAACCTGCCCACTCCCTCCACTCAGCGGGCTCCGGCCTGCTTCATGTCCCCTGCCTCGCCCGCCCCACCATTGCCGGGCGAGCCTTCAGCCACTCTGCCCCCACCTTCTGGAACTCCATCTCGCAGTCCCCCTGCCTCGCTCCCTCCCTTGCCTCCTTCAAGACCCATCTGAAGACCTGCTTCTTCGACCGTGCCTTAGATCACCCTCTTTCCCCCACTGTCCTCCACCCTCCCCGATCCATATCCCCAGCTCGGATCTGAAACACTGACTGTCCAGCGCCTTGGGACATCTCCCAACATGAAAGGCGCTATACAAATGTAATTTTTTGTTGTTGTTGTTTATCCCTTAAGATTAAGAAAATGTACTATTGAACTTGTTAGCATCCCTTGTTCACATATTTGCACACATATCCTTTTAGGAGGACTCCTGTGGGAGCACTCCTGTTGGGAGGCTTTAGTGGGAATTTTCAGCGAGAAGACTCCTGTTGGGAGGACTCCTGTAGACACAAAGACTTTTTATCTTTATTAGTATAGAAGAAGATATGACCTTGACACTCACTCATGCAAGACCTTTCCGATGAGGTATAAATGATGTCTCTACGTCAATCGGTTATTGTGTTATTGGTGAACAGACACACAGATAGATAGACATATCTCTCCAGAAGGGTGTGTGATTTCCTCTGTTGCTACTTTGTTGCAGAATACCATGCATACCTTTTTGGGAGCTGAATTAAAGCATTTTTTAATATAGTTCATCAACGATAGGAGATTCCCCCCAAAAAATATGGCCATGACACTCTCGCTGCAAGATCTTTATGATAGTTACTCAATTTAATCAGCTACAGTTCTTTAAGGTTCATGTCTGCTATATATTTGCACTCACACAGCATCTTTCATTGAAGATGTACTTCACAGTGCTTAATAGATTTTAACAGAGAGCAGAAAGTGGAAAATTTAAGGATATTCACCAAAAGGACAATCATGGAGCTTTTAAAAGAAGTTGAAGACAGTGAGAGAGAATGAAAGTAAAAGGATGTTAGAAGGGAGTTCCAGAGCACAGAAGCAAGATGGATCACCTATCAATGATGGGATGAACAAAGACATGAAATGGATGAATGAAGGACGCAGAGAGGAGAGTGGGTCATTATATAGGTTCACTGGGAAAGGATAATGATAACAATCTTTGCATTTGATATAGTGCCTTATCATGTTGTTGAGACGTCTCAAAGTACTTCACAGAATATATCGTAAAGTGAATCGACTGTATATTTTTGTGGGTGAAATGCAATTGCACATCGATTTTCTTAATTTTTTTTAAAAAAAAATTTTTTTTACATTTTTTAAAAATCTGACAGCTTCTGCCACTCTGCCCCCACCCTCTGGAACTCCATCCAGCAGTCCCTCTACCTCGTCCCCTCACTTGCCTCCTTCAAGATCCATCTCAAGACCCTTTTCTTCGACAGTGTCTTCAGTCACCCTCCATCCCCACTTTCCCTCCACCCTCCCCAATCCCGACCCCCAGCTTGGGTCTGAAACACTGTTTGTCCGGCGCCTTGGGACATCCTCTTGACGTGAAAGGCACTATACAAGTGTAATTTTGTTGTTGTTTTTGATGGGGGAATGGTACGTTCTGGAAGAATGAGATCACATGAGCCAAAGAGATTTCTTCATCCAAACCAATCTTGTGATCTTCATTTCTCCATTGCTTCTTTTTTCAGATTCCGCTGGTTAAAAAAAAATTCAAAAAGGGCCTCAAATACAAATTTCACCTACAAATACACAGTCACTAAACCTTACAGTAAGTATTGGAGCACTCTTTAAGATGTTTTGATGATGCAATAAGACACTATATCAAATGCAGAGATAACTATTAATATTATCGAGTGCTCAATTCACAATTTTCCTTTTTTTGTCCTCGATGGCCTTTTAACATCACAAAGTTTGCTACAGTTCTTTCATAATCAATATCCAATTATTATTTGATAACCAATTATTAAAGCTAACTGCGCAGCTATCATTTTCACAGAATCAGATGAGATGTTTCAGGTGTGTCTTAAACGTCACCTCCTCTTACACTTTGAGATATTTTTAAATTCCGCCCTCCTCCTTATAATAACATAATAATAATCCTTGTATTTGTTATAGCACCTGATCACATCAATGAGGCGTCTGAAAGCACTTCACAGAATATATTGTAAAGTGGGTTGACTATATATTTTTGGGTGAAACCTGGCAGCCAATTGCAGAGAGCAGTATCCCACAAACAGTCGTGGATTGAGTGACCAAACTATTATTATTTATTTTTGATGGATTATTACCCCTGGAAAGTGATCTGCTATTCGACTAACAACTGGGTTCCTACTTACTCCTAGGTAAACAGAGATGTGGAGTAAGGAAACTTGCTTGAGTTTTCGCCCAGTCAAGAATCGAACCCGGGTCCTCTCGCTTGCAAGGCAAGCATGCTTCCACTACGGTGCTGGTCGCACCTGCTCAGCTCCACCTATCAATGCAGTAATAAGAGCACAATTCTGCTGCCCGTATCTTGAGCCAGCTCCAACCCATGATCATCCACAGCACAAACCCATTTAACATCCATTGAACAGTTTGAACAGGACACAAATATTTGGAATTTGGCTTCAAAGCTCTTAGAGGGAATGTTTCATCCTCAGCAATAAAAAGTCCCCTTTATTTTATTACCATTAAAGTTAGATGATAAAAAAAATTGAAATGTGGCTGTAAATTGGGAACATCATTTTAGTGAATCACTTAGACTTGAATCTCATTTACTTCTTCGAGATCCAGAGCAATGTATTGGAGCTTTTGAGACTTAATGCTTGCAATGAATCTCAAGAATATCGCTCAGTTCAGCTCAGTTATACAAGGCAACCAAATACATTGTCTCCTAAGGGTGGAGAGTGAGAGGGAAAACGATATTTTGATGATGTTCACTCACCTTAAAGTAGACCTGTCTGTGAATGCTAAATTAGCACTTCAAAGTCAGAAGTGATTCACTGAATTGTTTCTGTGCCATACTCCAGGGCTTACTCTAATCATTCCAATGTCTTTTTGCACTCTTGCCAGAGATAAAATGTCCATCTCAGTAGTGCACCTCTGACCATTTTGTACCCCCCACGCACCCCACTCCCTTGGCTCACCATCCCCAACTCAGGTGCAAACCCAGCACTGTCAAGCATTTTAGGATGTCTCCTGATGTCAAAGACGCTATTTAAATATATGGCAAATGGGTTATTTTAGAATAAAACAAAATAGTATAGTCACCTGTTCTGTGCCAAATATTGCTCAGAAAGATGAGGTGGGTTTCATCTTTAACTATATTGTAGTCAGAACTCAGTGTCATGTCAATTCCATTTCAATGGGCTCAATGGACCAGTGAAGATAGTACTGGATATTTTTTGGATGACTTATAATCCCGCTGTTGTTTTTGTGGAGGATGTGCTTTTGTTTTAAATCTTCAAGTTATATATGTCTGAATAATGATACAAAGAAAAGCCATTGAGCAGGAACGTTCACCTCCCACTCTAATGGCCACGGAATCCTGTAGTTGCCTGTTAATCAAACTTGCCCACCTCACCTCAGACAGATTTGTTGTTCTCATGGTGCTGATCACTATTGGACAGAAATGAGATGCATCATCTCAAGGAATGTAGGTCTGGGCACTGCAAGCCTCTTGGACTGTATTATGTCATGAAACTGTAAAACACTCTCCTCTATACCTCCACAATGCCATTGCCCCCTTTTTCCCCATCTTCAGGTCGTGCCTGAAGACCTTCCTCTTCCACCGTGCCTATGATCACCTTCCGCCAGCTTAGTGTCATGTTTCGTCACTGTCAAGTGCTCTAGGACACTACCCTGCTTGAGTGGCGCTATATAAATACAAGATGTTGTTGTTGGATTATATTGTCTCTTGCCTCATCAAGAGACCTAGAGGTGGTGGGGCGAATCCTGCCTCTGGAATATCGTGCTCTCACCCTAAATAAAAATAACCTTTACATATATTATTTCAACTTTCATATGAGAAGAACGTCACAAAGTGTTTTTCACAGCATATATTGCAAAATGTAAAGACTGCAAAACGCAGCAGCTAATTTAGTGCACAGCAACATCTTGCAAACAGCCATGAGGTGAATGACCAATTGCTTTATTTGAAGATTGTTGGCTGGTCATGATACAGCAATTTCAGGGAGTTTATGAAGTGAAAGGAAAAAATTGCTCAGCAACAGCACTGGTCACAATGAACTATCTGTTCTTTGATTGAAATGTTAAGAAGTGTTTAAGAAGGGTGTCCTGGCCAACAATCCTTCACATGAATTGGTCATTCATTTCTTGGCTGTTTGTGGGACATTGCTGGATGCAAAATTGGCTGCACATTTGCCTACAGTCAGCATATTTTTAGGGTAACTATTAATAATAGCCCATGCATTCGGTGGAGCAGAGGACTCGGGGGACAAGGAGGAGGTCAGACCCGGAGGAACGAAGGCAACAGGTACTGTGCTGAGGAGCGAGGAGGTCAGAGAGGTCAGGGGGTGCAGATGAGTGCAGGGACTTGAATACAAGGGTGAGGATCTTGAAATCGATCCTCTCTGGGTTAGGCAGCCAGTGCAGTCTGGCCAGGACTGGGGTGATAGGGGAACGGAGTTTCGTGCGGGTGAGAATGCGGGCGGCAGAGTTTTGAATGAGTTGGATTTTATGGATGGTAGTGGATGGGAGACTGGCAAGGAGGGCGTTTAAATTGTCCAGCCGAGAGGTAACAAAGGCATGGACCAGAGTTTCAGCGGCTTTTGGGGAGAGCTATTTGCGGAGATGGGCGATGCGTCGGAGGTGGAAGAAGGCGGTGGTGGTGAGGGACCAGATGTGGGGGAGGAAGGATAATTGGGGGTTGAACCTGACGCCAAGGTTGCGTACGGGTTCGGAGAGTTTTAGGGGGATGTCGGATAGGTGGAGGAGGTGAGAACCGTGAGAATTTAGACGTTGTCGAGAGCCGAATAATATGGCTTTCGTCTTGTCAACGTTCAGCTGAAGGAAGTTTGCGCTCATCCAGCCCCTGAGATCTGACAGGCAGCTGACAGAACATCAGGGGACCGGGGGTCGCAAAGAGAGGTGGAAAAGTAGAGCTGGGTGTCATCTGCATACATGTAGAAATGTACCCCATGTCTGCGGATGACATCTCCAAGAGGGAGCATGTAGATCAGAAAGAGGAGGGGGCCAAGGATGGATCCTTGGGGTACTCCGCAGGTGATCGGGCGAGAATGGGAGGAGAAGCTGTTTATGCAGATGTACTGCTGGCGGTTTGTGAGATAGGGGCTCGAACCAGGCGAGTGCGGTCCCACTGAGGTGGATGACGGAGGAAAGGCGGTGGAGGAGGATGGCGTGATCGACTGTGTTGAACGTGGTGGAGAGGTCCAGGAGGACAAGGAAGCAGAGGGAGCTCTGGTCACAGATAGAGAGGATGTCGTTTGTGACTTTCACAAACGCAGTCTCTGTACTGTGGGCGGAAACCAGACTGGAGGGGTTCGAAAAGGGAGTGGGAGGAGAGGTGTGCGCGGAGTTGGTTTGCAACAATGCATTCTAAAACGTTTGCGAGGAAGGGCAGGTTAGAAATAGGGCGGTAATGGCTTGGGTTTCAGGGATCTAGGGCGGGTTTTTTCAGGAGGGAGGTGATGACAGCAGTTTTGAGGGAGGCAGGGACTGATCCGGAGGAGAGGGATTGGTTGATGATGTCAGCCAGTAGTGGGCAGAGGAGGGGGAGCTGTGTGACCAGTAAGTTGGTGGGGAGGGGGTTGAGGCAGCAGGTGGTGGGTTTCATGGAGGTGATGGTGTGTGAGAGGGCGGAGGGAGAGATGGGGAGGAAAGAGTTTAGAAAGGGGATGGTGGTAGGAGCAGATGATAAGGAAGGTGAGGAGGGCATGGTGGTGGGTGACAAGGAGCAGGTGGATGAGGCTGCCTGGCGGATGTTCAGTATTTTAATTGAAAAGAAGTCCATGACCTCCTCGCACTTGGCATTCGATACGAAGATTGAGGAGGCCTAGGGGGGGGGCACGGAGGAGGTAGTAGGTGGTGGAAAAAAGGATTTTTGGGTTGTGTTTAGCCTCCAAGATGATGTTGGAGTAGAAGGCCATTTTTAAACGTGTCAAAGAACGGCGGAAGCTGTGGAGATGCTCGAGCCACAGTTGGTGGTGAACTGTCAGGCCCGTTTTCCGCCAACTGCGCTCGAGCAGACGGGTTTGAGTTTTTTGGCGGCGGAGATTGTTGTTGTACCAGGGGGATCGGGTGGGTTTGGAGATGTTCCTGGATTTTAGGGGGACGAGGGAGTTGAAAGTGGAGGAGAGGCGATCATGAAGCAGCTGGACTGGAAGGCTGGAGAGGTGGAAGACCAGACGGATAGGATGTTTGAAGATGAGAGGGCCTTTGTGAGGGTCTCAGGGGGTAGGCTTTTCCAAGGGTGGTAGATGATGGTTGAGGGCTTGGTGGAGGCGAGAAGGATGTGAGAGGAGAAGGAGATGAAAAAGTGGTCCGAGATGGCTTTGTCCACTATGCTGAGGTCAGAAATGTCAAGGCCGTGGAAATGAAGGCCACACTGCCACCACATTGGTTTGGACGGGGCGTGTGGTTAAAGGTGTAGCCTGGAGGGGAGGCTTCCACTAGGGGGACGGGGTCACTTGGGGAGAGCCAGATTTTGGTGAGCCCATGAATATCAAGGTGCTCGTCCAGGATGAGGTCGTGGATGGTGAGGGCTTAATTTGAAAGGGAATGGACATTTTGGAGAGAAATGCGGGTGGGTTTGCTGGAGGGGGTGAAGGGGGAGAGAATGGTGTGGAGAGGATTTTGGGTTGTATAGGAGAGATGGTTGTGGAGAGCGGTGTGAGTGGAGAGTTGGCGAGGGTACGTATGAGGGAAGGGGGAGTTGGGTTTGCCTTAAGGAGGTGGTTTGAGCGGAGGGAGTGAATGATTGGACACTTGGGGTTGCTGCTCTGGGACAGCCAATGCCTGGAGCCACGATGGGCCCGGCAGAGGATGCCCAGACTGTAGAAGAGCAAAGTGGTGATGGGGTCGAGGAGAGAGAGAAGGCGGGGAGGGTGGTGGGAGGGAAGGACAGAGGGAGGGTAGTGGATAGAGGGGGATGGGAGGAGAGACATAGAGGGGGATGGGAGGAGAGACATAGAGGGTGTGGGAGGAGAGACATAGAGGGGGATGGGAGGAGAGAACATAGAGGGGCGTAGGAGGAGAGACATAGAGGGGGGTGGAAGGAGAGACATAGAGGGGGGTGGGAGGAGAGACATAGAGGGGGGTGGGAGGAGAGACATAGAGGGGGGTGGGAGGAGGGACATAGAGGGGCAGGCTCGGGTCGGGGTGGCAGCCAAAACGTGCATGCAGAGACCGGGAGCGAGCGATCAGAGGGACAGCATCAGCCCGCAGGCTTAGCCTCCCAGATCATAGCTCGGTGGTTAGAGCACTCGTCTCACAAGCGAGAGACCTGGGTTCGATTCCCGGCAGGGCGAAACCTTGGGCAAGTTTCCTTATTCCACACGTCTGATAATAATCCCTCAAGAAAAAAAAACAATAATAAATTGATCACTTCAATCCACGACTGTTTGTGAAACACTACTGTGCTTAATCGGCTGCCGCGTTTCACCCACAAATATACAGTCAATTCACTTTACAGTCTATTCTGTGAAGCGCTTTGAGACGCCTAGAAGATGTGAAAAGTGCTATATCAAATGCAAGGATTATTATTATTAATTGCTACCTGAATTTTACAAAATATGGATTTGTAACCCTGTTTTAGTTTTTGTATGAATCAAAATGTTCTTTACAATGAATGCTTTCTGGCTCTGTTCAACTTTGACCTTCCCCTTCAATAAAGTGGATAATAATAGTTTAGAAACCTCTAATTATTCACAGGTTGCATGGTTTATGATGCCCTGCAGTCTTCTGGCTAAACTTCCAGCCTTCGCAGTGGAAAGGGTTTATATTCTTGTAAATCTTTAATCAACTTTGTTTTATTAAGAACAGATTCTTGCCTGACATTGACAGATGATATATTTGTAATTTATATCCCAATTTGTAATGTTTGTGGCTTGGATTCTCCTGTTTCTGATGTGAAGAAATGTTATATTTTCCCTTTTCCTTCAGCAAATTACAGTTCGGGCCCTTCCTACCTTAGAACCCACGCCTTTTGCTGTTGTTCTCACTAATCGCTTTCTCCTCCCCTCTACACAGTGTTGAGTGGAGACTTAATAGGCAGCATTGCACTCTGTCTTACCATCACTATTTGTACTGGCCTTCAAACAACTCACAGAAGCCAGAGGTCACAGTGAACTCAAGGAACCACAAGTTTGATAAGCAACCTGGCTCAGTAGATAGTACTCTTACCTCTGAGTGGGAGGGCTATGGGTTCAAGCTCCACACCAGGAGTTTGAACTGACACCGCAATACAGGTTTGGAGGGAGTGCTGCATTCTCAGAAGTGTGGTACTTCAGATGAGATGTAAACCCGAGGTCCTGCCTGCCTGTTCAGGTGGATATTAAGTATCCTATCCATTACTGCCATCCAACTAGCCAACAAATTCCATAAATAAAATTGGTCACTCACTGCTTGGCTGTTTGTAGGATATTGCTGTACGAAACTGGCTGCCAAATTTTGCCCACAATACACTGTAGGTCCTGGCTAATTGTCTGTCTGACATCAAGTCCTGGATGAGAGCCAACTTCCTCCAGTTCAATGTTGGCAAGACAGAGGCCCTCCTGCTTGGCTCCCAGCAGCGCCTCCTCACCTCAGGCACTGACATTATTGGAGTGCAGCCATTCATGGCTGCACTCTTCACCTCACCGAGCCAATGCAAAACCTTGGTATTCGTTTCGACCCTCAGCTATCCTTCAAACCCCACATTCATTACTTTCTTCAGCTCAACGTGCGAAAAACCGAGGCCCTCCTGATTGGCTCACGTCAGCGCCTCCGCACCTCAGGCGCTGACACCATCAGCATCCAAGGCTGCACTCTCCACCTCTCAAAGCCAGTCAGGAACCTCGGCGTTTTGTTCGACCCTGAGCTGTCCTTTCTCCCTCACATCCGCACCACAACTGGCACCGCCTTCCATCACCTCCGGAACATCGCCAGACTACGGCATTACCTCACCCCTCACGCTGCTGAAACCCTGGTTCACGCCTTTGTCACCTCAAGGCTGGACTACGGGAATTCTCTCCTCGCCGGCCTTCCCGCCACCTCCCTCCACAAGCTGCAGGTCATTCAGAACTCTGCAGCTCGTGTACTGTCCTGCACCAGGCTTCGCGACCACATCACTCCCACCCTCGCTCGCCTCCACTGGCTCCCCATCCCCCAGAGGATTGATTTCAAGATCCTCATCCTCACCTACAAGGCCATTCACGGCCTTGCTCCCTCCTACCTCTCCAACCTACTATCCCCCTACCTACCTGCCCGTACCCTCCGTTCCTCTGGCTCCGGTATGCTCCACGTCCCCCGGCCCAACCGCCCTACCATCGGTGGCCGGGCCTTCAGCCTCTCAGCCCCCAGGCTCTGGAACTCCATCCCCCAGTGCCTTCGCCGCCTCCTCCCTTTCCTCCTTCAAGGCCGGTCTCAAAACCTTTCTCTTTGACCGTGCCTTCAGCTCCCCTCTCGACTCTCTTCCCCCTCCTCGCTCCCTCCCTTCCCTCCCCTCACCCTGACCATTTCCCCCCTCCTCGCTCCCTCCCTTCCCTCCCCTCACCCTGACCATTTCCCCCCTGCTCGGGTCATGACCCAACTGTGCAGCGCCTTGGCACGTCCTCCTGACGTGAAAGGCGCTTTATAAATGGAATCTTGTTGTTGTTGTTGTTGTTGTTGTTGTGACCCATTCTGCCTTTCCCCACCTCCACAACATTGCCCACCTCTGTCTCTTACCACAGGCAGTTGAGACCCTGATCCCGTGCTTTCATCACGTCCCGGCTTAACTAGCCCAACTGCCTGCTCACTGAACTTTCCAACTCTTCCCTCCACAAATTGCAGATTATTCAGAACTCTGCAGCTCGTGTCGTCTCTCGCACCAGGCTCTGCGAACCCCTCACCCCCATTCTGTGTAGAGTCCTGTAGCTCAGTGGTTAGAGCACTCGCCTTGCAAGCGAGACACCTGGGTTCAATTCCAGGCAGGGCGAAACCTTGGGCAAGTTTCCTTACTCCACACGCCTAATAATAATCCCTCCAAAACAAAAAACAATAATAAATTGGCTATTTTCAATCCACGACTGTTTGTGCGACGCTGCTGTGCGCAATTGGCTGCCGCGTTCGCCCACAAATATACAGTCAATTCACTTTACAGTGTGTTCTGTGAAGCGCTTTGGGACGTCCTCCCGACGTGAAAAGCGCTATATCAAATGCAAGGATTATTATTATTATTATATTCTGTGAAGCGCTTTGAGACGTCGAGAAAATGTGAAAAGTGCTATATCAAATGCAAGGATTATTATTATTATTATTCTTGCTCAGCTTCTCTGGCTCCCCATCCCTCAGAGAATCACGTACAGTTACAGTTACTACGTACTAGTTCTCACCTTCAAAGCCCTTCACTGTCTTGCCCTACCTCGCCGACCTCCTAACCCAATATCAGCCTGCCCGATCCCTCTGCTCGGCAGACACCAACCTGCTTCAAGTCCCCCACACTTCCTGGCCCACCACTGGTGGTCGGCATTCAGCATCTCTATGCCCAAACTCTGGAATTCTATCCCGCAATCTCTCCACCTCACCCTCTCTCTTGCCCTCTTCAAGTCCCGTCTGAAGACCTTCTTCTTCGACCTTGCCTTCGGCCATCCTCTACCCCCACCCCTCCTGCTCTTTCCCCTCCTGACCCCAACTTCCAGCTCAGGTCCAAAAACCTCTGACTGTCCAGTTCCCTGGGACGTCTTTCCAATGCGAAGGGCACTATACAAGTGTAATTTGTTGTTGTTGTATCCTGTGAAGTGCTTCGACAGGTCTCCAAAGGCACTATATTAAATGCAAGGTTGATGATGATGATGATGATGATGATTATTATGATGATGATGATGATGATGATGATGATGTTATTATGTTTAAATTTAGAGGTCATTTCTAAATGGTTTTCAGGGATGGTCAGCCGGATCAATATCACTGCCACATTGTATATGAACGGATGTTACTTTTATGATTGAATTTCCTAAAATAGCTACAATTTGCAGGAGGTTAATATTCTGTCCACCAGGTATTTTGTCAAGCCATTTTTGAATAGTCTTATTAACAGTTCTAGTTGTACTGATGATTATAGGAACTATGCTTATTTTATATTGCCATATACGTCCACATTCAATTTGTAGATCGATATATTTCCTCATCTTCTCTAATTTCTTATTTCTTATGTTGTAATCACTTGGGATAATACTACATGTACAATCTATTTGATTCTGTAGGATAATATCTGGTCTGTTACAGATTATTGCCCTATCTGTACGTGCTTGTGACCCCAAATTATTGTCATTTTTTGACGTTCATACCTCTTTACATCAGAGCTTACAAATTTTCCAGTGATTATATTTAGCTATATTGCTGAGTGCCAGTTGGGTACCAGGTTTACCTATAAGATACATACACTACAGTTTACATAAATATGCAATATACTGTATATCTACAGTATATATCCTGTAAAGTGCTGTGAGACATCTTCTGTATCACTGTATCACATGTATGGATCAATATATTAATACATTATCAAAGCTTAGGGGAATGCAGCAAACTATTTACAAAGCAAGTAGTGCAGACAGATTAAAGCCTCTTTCAGGTGCCAAAGTGAAATCAGTTTCAACAGCCTCAACCCAGCTCCCGGTGGATGGAAACCCACAGCACAAACCTGACCAGAACTCAACTGCAATCTGCACTAATTGAGTACTGTCATTCCAGCTGGTGGTAACAATGGCATCTTATGTCATTAGGTATGTGGTTAAAGCACAGTGAATTGGACTTTCTTCTCAAACAGGTGACACGGTGATTTCAGTAAAGCACTAAACCAGAACAGGCACAAATCTTATTAATATATCTATTTCACGTACACATTTGCCTTATTCTAAAGCCCTATTTTTCTTTGCACCAAAGAGTAAAAGGAATTGAGTCACCAGTTGAGCAAAGTGAATAACACAACACATCTAAAAATCTTCCCGAGGTACTTTTAAACTTGAAAATGTATTTTACACTCAACACCAACAACACCACCAACATTAGTTTGGCTCCTCTAACCATCCTTGAGTGTTAGTTCAAGATGTACTTGAATCCTTCAATACCATCCTTCAATTTGATCTCTATCGCCATTCTTTAAGTGCTCTTGGACACTGGTCTGCTGAGGGGCGTTGTATAAATATACAACGCCCCTCAGCAGACCAGTGTCCCAGAGCACTTAAAGAATGGCGATAGAGATCAAATTGAAGGATGGTATTGAAGGATTCAAGTACATCTTGAACTAACACTCAAGGATGGTTAGAGGAGCCAAACTAATGTAACATGCTCTGTAGCTCCAGCTCAGTTTTCAATAATGATAAAGGAACCCTGTTCACGACACCTTGAAATTGACCTGGGATGTTGAGCTTTCACAACATTAGGCTCTGCTGGCTCGGTCTGCCATTGCAAGTCACAGGTATTGTGAACCCTGAGCTAACCAGATTGTAAAGTCCTGATAGTGGGACTTGGGACTTCTCTGTCATATAAGGTGAAATCGGCATAACTTAACTGCCAATAGAATCCAAATCCAACAACAACAAATTACATTTATAAAGCGCCTTTCATGTTGGAAGGTTGTCCCAAGGCACTGGATCAAAATCAATCGCTTAATCCAGTAATCTCCCTTTTTACTATCAGGCTTTGCTAATCAGTCTCTATTGCATACACTCTGGAGTTTCCCTGATCCCTACTGCAGAACTACAAGTACTTCATTGCAATGGGAAATATAATCACAATAATAATAATAATAATAATAATCCTTGCATTTGATATAGCGCTTTTCATGTCAGGAGGACATCCCAAAGCGCTTCACAGAACACACTGTAAAGTGAATTGACTGTATATTTGTGGGCGAACGCGGCAGCCAATTGCGCACAGCAATGTCCCACAAACAGTCGTGGACTGAAAATGACCAATTTATTATTGTTTTGTTTTGGAGGGATTATTATTAGGCTCTGTGTGGAGTAAGGAAACTTGCCCAAGGTTTCGCCCTCTGCCTGGAATTGAACTCAGGTCTCTCGCTTGCAAAGCGAGTGCTCTAACCACTGAGCTACAGGACTCCACAAGCTCCACAAGCTCAGTATCAGTCACATAACAAACTGGCTGACTTGTCTTATGTTCATTAATAAACGTTTCAAACTTGAATGTTCTCCAGGGAAAACTTCATCAGGCCACAACGTTATTTGACTAGGTGTGAACTTAGCCCTTATCTCTCAGGCTGAAAGGTCATCTTAATTTTTCTTCCCAATGTCAGTATCTAATGAAATCTGGATTTAACTTTTATTTGTTTTAACCTGACATTTCCACACATCATCATGATCAGTGTCAACAGTATGTCTCCTACTGAGCTCAGTCAATGTCCTGCAAAGGAACAATTCTGACTTTTAATAGCTTACTTCAACAAGAAATTTTATGCAGCATGAAATGATTTACTGTTGAAGTAATGGACATGACTGCACAAACCAGCAACTCAACCAGCAACATGCAAATTTTGCTCCTCGGCTAAAATAAAATGCATTTGATATAGCCCTTTTCACGTCGGGAGGAAGTCTCAAAGCGCTTCACAAGGTCTCTAGTGAAGTAACTATGTGTTTTGGAGGCAAAATCTGACTGAAGCAATAAATTCCACTCAAGATGAATATTTATTTGTGATAATAATAATCCTTGGATTTGATAGTGTGCTGATAATGTCAAAACAAGTTTGAACATTTCACAGTGCCAAGTGGAGTGCTGCTCCAATACAGTGCTGGTGGGGGGGGGGCGGGCGTGTGTGGGGGCTGCATTGTTAAAGGTGCTGTCCTTTGGATGAGACATTGTACTTGGGACCCATCTGCCTATTCAGGTTAAAGATCCCATGGCACGATTCAAAAAGAGAAGTTCTTACAGGCTTTAATTACTCAGGTGGAATTTCTGGCTCTGGTTTGTAAGGCTCCCTCACACTCTTTTTTACTATTAATGCCAAAATGATGTGTTTCTGACAATAATTATAAGCCACATTCTATTTGCAGCAGACAGCATTCATCTCAAAGACTTTCTGTCGTGCAGCATATTGCCGAGAAATGGAACCTGCCAGCATTCAGCAGGCGGAGAGCAGATGAGCTCTCATCTACTTTAGACATTTATTAACTACAAACATCTTGTGTACAGATGAAGAGTAACTCTCCATATGTTTGAATGGTTGCACTCGTTTTAATGCATCCCAGTATTAATACTCCAGCTCATGGTTTGATGGGACCTACATGTTAAAATCATTTCAAATATTTATTTATTTTTAGACCATTTAAAGATTTTTTTTTCTATTCGGAATATGTTAACTTTCCTTCAATTTCATCACAAAACGCCAAAGAAGAATGAAGCAAATCCAGCAATGTCATCTATGTCAGCCGGGTGTTTGACGTCCACGGAAACCCAAGTCAAGAGTCTCCAAATCAAACGGCTCCAAACCAAATGTGTATGTGTTTATGTGTGGTTTCTGCTTCCAATTTAGCAGCTTCATTCTGCCAACCAAGGAGGTACTGCAGCCAGCAAGCCACTCCTCTTCGAACTAGGTTCCAGAAAGGTAAAGGAGCCTTGACGAGTGGTTATGATTCCAGCAGATATGCAGTACCACCACCACCACTGAGAATATGATGTAATAGAGATCTGCAGGCTAGGGGCTTTGCAAGAAAAGAAGCCTCTGATTACTAACAGACTATTTCATTGACACTCGCATTAACCACTACGCTATAGGAATATTATTAATAATAATAATCCTTGCATTTGATATAGCGCTTTTCACATCTTCTAGACATCTCAAAGCGCTTCACAGAATATATACTGTAAAGTGAACTGACTGTATATTTTGTGGACGAAACGCGGCAGCCAATTGTGCACAGCAGTGTCTCACAAACAGTCGTGGATTGAAGTGACCAATTTATTTTCTTGTTACTATTAGACATGTGGAGTAAGGAAACTTGCCCAAGGTTTTGTCCTGCTGGGAATCAAACCCAGGTCTCTCGCTTGTGAGGCGAGTGCACTAATCATTGAACTACAGTTGGTGTAAGAGCAGGGGAATGGGACAAGGAATGAGTTAAAGAAGCACCCAAGTTATTATACAGCGAACTGGTATATTATCAGTGAATGCCAAGAAAGCCTCATACATTTAGTGGCAAGCACACATTGTCTTAGAATGTCTTCGCAAAACGTGCTGCACACTATGATTATGAATCTCATTCAACCAGAACTCAGCAAATTATAGTGGTGTTTCAAAGTGTCTTATGGAATAGAAGCCCGGAGGTTATATCTTCTAAAGCAATATTGTAGTAATTGATCGGCAGAAGTTTTTTTAAAAAAATACTGGGACTATTCTTTCAAGTGCTTACAATAGAATAATGGTAATTTGTGGTTCTGCACATTTATGCTAGCCTAGATGTGAAGTGAAGCCTACATGGGTGTAGAAATTTGACTGTGGATTATAGAAATTTAACATCTTTGATGGTATGAAGCAAATATAAGAAGGAATTGAATATTTCTTGGGAAATAAGATGTTAAACAGGATCATTTCTGCCCTGTTGATGTCAATCAGGTTATGGGAGGTCATTTATCTTATTATTGGGGATTCATGCTGTCTCCAACCCGACCTGTAGGTAACCATGGCAATGAGCTTTGCCAAGGTAGTGGTGGCTGAACTGAGAAGTTTTGAAAGAAGAGGGAAGTGCATCTTTGGAAACAAAACCTCAAACTCTCCTTTCTTTATCCAGAGTATTGAGGCCAAATTGAGCGCAGATGCTTCACTCTGCTTGCTTCCCTTGGGACCTGAGCCCAGGCACTGAGATCCGGACTGTAAGCTCAATGGGTGAATCATGAGCATGTGTAACATGCATCAATAGGATTGAGGCAGCAATGTGTTGTGTTCAAGAGAAAAGTGGTATATTAATCTATCAAAGGGGCTTCTTCATCCATGCTGCAAATGGTCTTGCGATTAATACGTTGTGATTTCTCTGAAAAGCACTTCATTAAAGAGGTGAAATCAATCACCAAACCAAAAAGCCTTGTACCACCAATGTTTGTCAATTAGAACAGGACGCGATTTCGAGCAAAGACACAATGTGTCAGGCTGCCTCACACGGTAGCACTCTCACTTCTTGAGAGTCAGAAGGTTTTGGGTTCAAGCTCCACATCGAGACTTTGAAGTCATATTGTCTATACTGACAGTTCTGGGGATGAAATAGAATTTATCAATCACTTTATGCCTGTTTGTGGGATATTGCTGTCGTTGAAATATATCAACTATCACCTCGGGATAAATTGGTATATTTCAAACAGCAACCAAATGTTCCAGAAGGTTTGATAGTTAAATGGTTAAAAGTAGCTTTGCTGGACGGGTTGAGGTTAACTTCTGATTACATTTTCCTGGGAAGATGTTCTGAGATAATGAGCAATCAGATCCTTGAGGACAGATGTAAGAACAATGGGCCACAGAAAGAAAAGGCTGCAGCCTCAGATACCTGTCTATAATAATAATATTATAATATTATTATTAAAGAAAAGGCTGCAAACTAAAAACACTTGCTTATCCCAAGGCTGAGAAACAAGCAGGATGTTGAAGGCTGCCAAGAAGTTGTCCATATCTCTCTCTGTGCAGCCTGCGAAGGGTGACCAGGGGAGGTGGAGTTAGAAACACATAAAAGAAAGATGCAACTTTGGAATAGTTGGAGTTGTGTAGAGGGTCAGCACACTTCCCAATGGAATCGATATTGATTCTACTGTATCTATGTATATAGACAGTGACCATTAAAAATGAAAGAGGAAGAATAGTGGGTAATATGGTTTGGGTTCTGTTTGCTAGGCAGAGAAATAATAACAGGAGTAGTGGTTGGTCCGGGGAAACCCAGAAGTCAGATTATGTAGTACAAGTGAGGTGCTGGGCTAATAGCTGGTTGTGTCTGTTGAGTTTATTGGAGCCACTCTCTGTGATTTGGTGTTACCATTGTTGATTGAATATTGTTGTGTATGACCGGTTGGTTCCAAGGGTTTAAGGATGCCAGTTCTTGTTTAGTGTTGGTATTACGAGACTCAGTTGTCTCTGAGTTGTCTCCAGGGGCTGATCTCTGCTGTGTATGTTGAGGTGCATTCTCAGGCTCATTGTTTTGTCTGGAGTTCTGAGCAATTCCTGAGTATATGCTGTTGTTTCTCAATTGTTTGATTCATATGTCTGTGTCATTCTATGGTGTGGACTATTGTGTTGTTATATGGTCATATTGTTTGAATACAGATTGTTGAACTTTACCGCTTGTCTTATATATATATATTTGATATTAGTGGAATAAACACTATACTCTTACTGTCTCCTATTGAGTTATTAACACTGTGTGCAAATTGGCTGCCACCTTCAAAATACACTGTAATAATAATAATCCTTGCATTTGATATAGTGCCTTATCACATCATTGAGACTTCTCAAAGCGCTTCACAGGATATATATGTGGAGTCCTGTAGCTCAGTGGTTAGAGCACTCAATTCACAAGCGAGAGACCTGGGTTCGATTCCCAGCAGGGCAAACCCTCCGGCAGGTTTCCTTACTCCACACGCCTGATAATAATCCCTCAAGAAAAAAAGAATAAAATTGGTAACTTCAATCCACGACTGTTTGTGGGACACTGCTGTGCGCAATTGGCTGCCACCTTTCGTCCACAAAGCGCTTCACAGAACAGTATATTCTGTGAAGCGCTTCGAGACATCTAGAAGACGTGAACAGCGCTATATCAAATGCAAGGATTATTATTATTATATTGTAAAGTGAATTGACTGCATATTTTGTGGGTGAAATGCAGCAGCCAATTGTGACTTCATGTTAAAGCCAGCTTCATCTGAATGAAATCACTCTCTGACAACCAGTCAAATACTAAGGCATGGAATCCCTTCCAGCATAGAATCTACCAAAACCATGATTCAGAACATCTGTTTAATTGAACAAATCCAGTTTTACCTGAATTTAAGAGAGTTTGCAGAAACAGCAAATTGATCTCTTTGCTTCATTGCTCATTGATATTTGACATCAAAGTGTTAGCGCTCCTCCTCCTCTGAAATGAGGTAGCTCCCTTCTGTCTTGTGCTGTACCCATTAACCTGACTAAGAAGTGATGAAACTCATCCAGCAGAGATTCTGAAGTGAACGAGTGAATGACAGGCAACCCCGTCAATCAAACTGCAGTGTCAGCATTTTCATTTAAGCCTAGCATTGCATCACTCTTCTGTCAATCTATTCCATTAAGAAATCCTGGTGTAACTTCTCTTTGACCGAGCCTTCAGCTCCCCTCTCGACTCTCTTCCCCCTCCTCGCTCCCTCCCTTCCCTCCCCTCACCCTGACCATTTCCCCCCTCCTCGCTCCCTCCCTTCCCTCCCCTCACCCTGACCATTTCCCCCCTGCTCGGGTCATGACCCAACTGTGCAGCGCCTTGGGACGTCCTCCTGACGTGAAAGGCGCTTTATAAATGGAATCTTGTTGTTGTTGTTGTTGTAACTCCCTGAAAAGCATGAGTTTTTATTTGGTTAGACACCAGCAGCAGCTCAACGCAACTCTGGGGTCCCCAAGCCTTGGCTTTTGCCAACCTGTGCCTAATACTTTCCAGAATTAGGTAAGCAGGACAGAGTGCACATTCCATTCTAACAATCTGCCTTTAGATTTCCATGTGTTTCTATTTCCATATTTTGCCCACAAAATATACCTTAAAACCTTAAAACTAAAACAATTTAAGCCAATTTTAAAATCCGTTAAGACATTAACACAAAATCGAATTGGAAGGTAATCATTCCTTTACAGAACACAAAAGGCATCTTTGGAGTCCTGTAGCTCAGTAGTTAGAGCACTCGTCTCGCAAGCAAGAGACCTGTTATGATTCCCACAGGGCGAAATGTTGGACAAGTTTCCTTACTCCACACTCCTTAGTTTAACTAGCAGTAAGTAAGAAATACGGTTGTTAATCAATTGGCAGATCGCTTTTCCGGGGGTAATAATTCGTTCAAAAGTAATAAGGAACTTCAATCCACGACTGTTTGTGGAACACTACTGTGCACAATTCGCTGCCGCGTTTCACCCACTGAATATAATAATAATAAATAAGAATAATCCTTGCATTTGATATAGCGCTTTTCACGTCGGGAGGACGTCCCAAAGCGCTTCACAGAACACACTGTAAAGTGAATTGACTGTATATTTGTGGGCGAACACGGCAGCCAATTGCGCACAGCGATGTCCCACAAACAGTCGTAGATTGAAAATGACCAATTTTATTATTGTTTTTGGTTTTGGAGGGATTATTTTTTACAGTCAATTCACTTTACAGTATATTCTGTGAAGCGCTTTGAGACTCTTGAAGATGTGATAAGGCACTGTATCAAATGCAAGGATTATTATTATCTCTGTCCTTGCTTTCTTCTATTTGAAATTGGTACAAAATGGAAATTAGTTCAGTTTGGGTTTATAAATCGCATGGAAGAAAGCTATTGATAAAAGTCACCATCTTTTAGTAATATTCATTTTTCTGGTATGGTTCAAGGAATACATTCAGATAAATCAGAGAAAACTCCATTCAGCCACAGTAATGAAATTACCCAACAAATGGTCCCCATTTAATAAATCCATGGCACAGATTTGGATTAATGTTGGGCAGACTCCCTTTTCTGTTTTGCCGAGTGGACAGGTCACATTCTGTGAAGCAACACATTTGTCACCATCATTTTCATTAAACTGTAACCAAAGGGCTTATCATGCAAAACTTGCTGTTGTATGATATTTAGAGTATGAATCTGACACAAGGTTAAGGTTACCAATAAATTTGAATTGCGCAGCAGCAAAACAGCAAGGTCTGAGCAGCATGATTTAAGGCTCAGGGCAGGTAACCTTACACAACGCACTCATGTGAGCTATTTACTGGCAGTATTTAAATACATTATGATGGATCAGTTGGACAGTGGAACAAAATGTATTAGTCAGTCATTTTTCTTTCTTTCAGCAGTTTTATTGGAAGAAATCATATGTTATTTTGATATGAAAAAATAATACATTTGTACTTGATCCTCAATTTTACAGCAGATTGGACTGGGTAAAGACACAGAGATTTTTTTCTTGTTTATTCTCTTCCTCCTTTTAATCTTTTTTTCCTCGATTTCCTTTGCCTGCATCTAAAATTGCAATTCAGCTGCTGATTGGCTCTCGCCAGCGCCTCTGCACCTCAGGGTCTGGCAATATCAACCTCCATGGTTGCACACTTCAACTCACCAAGCCAGTCAGGAACCTTGATGTCCTATTCGACCCTCAACTGTCTTTTCTTCCCCACATCCAAGCCATGACCGTTCTGCCTTCCCTCACCTCCGTAACATCGCCCGACTCCACCGCTACCTCACCCCTCAGGCTGCTGAAACTCTTGTTCATGCCTTCATCACCTCCAGACTCGACTATGCAAATGCCCTGTTTGTCGGCCTTCCCAACTCCTCCCTCCATAGGCTGCAGATAATCCAGAACTCTGCAGCCCGTGTCCTCTCCCGCAACAAACTCTGTGAGCCCATCTCCCTCACTCTTGCCCGACTCCATTGGCTCTCTATCCTTCAGGGGATCCAGTACAAAATCCTGGTCCTCACCTACAAAGCCCTCAGTGGTCTCGACCCACCCTAACTCTGCGACCTCCTAACCCCCTACCAACCCGCCCGCTCCCTCCGCTCAGCCAGCTCTGGCCTGCTCCACGTCCCCCGACCCACCCGCCCCATCATTGGCAGGAGAGCCTTCAGCCACTCTACCCCTAACCTCTGGAACTCCATCCCCCAATCACTCCGCCTCGCCCCCTCCTTAGCCTCCTTCAAGCCTGGCCTCAAAACCCTCCTCTTCGACCATGCCATTGGTCATCCCCCTTCCCCTACTCTCCCTTCTCTCCCCTGACCCCAGCTTGGGTCTGAAATGCTGTACACTGTCCAGCACCTTGGGACATCCTTCCGACGTGAAAGGCGCTATACAAATGTCATCTTGTTGTTATTGTTGTTGACTCATCAACACTTCTCTATACGATATTATAGTAATTTTCAAATTTTAGAAACTTGCATTTGCCTTTTACGTCAAGAGGACTTCCCAAAGCACATAACAGAATTTACTGTGACTATATATTTGTGGGTTAGCCAGAAGCCAATTTGCATAGAGCAATGTCCCACAAACAACCATGAAGTGAATGACTTTTTTTGGAGGGTGATCAACAGGCAGACGAGACCTTGGTTTAACAATTCATGTGAAGGACGGCACCTCCAACAATACAGCACACCCCCAGCAATCCACAACATTATGAGCCTGTAAGAACTCAAAGTCTAGACCTGAAATGTGGGGGTTGAACCCGCGACCTTCTGACTCACAGGCAAGAGTACTTCCGACCCAGCCAGCTGAGTTATCTGATTTATTTCATCTGGCAATTTTGTTCCTCTTGGGTATTTTTATTAGTTGACGACGCTTTGAGCAGAAGTACATTGTACCAGGCAAACATGAATAGCGGTGCTTAAGGGCAACACTTACCAAACAGTCACTCACTGACTAATATTCAGTTACAATTTTCTATTGTTCCAATGTGCAACTGTTATTTTCTGATACTACTTCCCAGTGTTCAGCTGAACATGAAAACTAACCTGCAGCTCCTCTCTCTTGAGAGATTGGAACAAAGATTCATTGTCAACCCAGGAAGGGTAGGAGCGGATAGCAACCCAATTAAAGAATATTAGGTGAATTTTCAGAGAGATAAGCAGTTGCATCTGTAGATTTGAGGTAAGTCTTTGAAAACTTAGTTCAAGTTATTAGGGCCATTGACTCCCAACAGTATCAAGAATGGATCGCCATTCAAATAAGCTAGGGTGAGCCTGTTTGCTTTGTGGTTCACCAAGAATCTTTTCCTCACTACAATCCTTGTTCGCTTTCTTCTCTTCTTCCCCAATATTCTGAATCTGTCGCAACATTTCAATGAGGTGACAAGGCACTATTACCAAATGCGTAGATTATTATTATTATTGAAATGTTAAATCAAGGTCCTGCTTGCCTGTTCAGTTGGACAACAACAACAAAATTTCATTTGTAAAGCGCCTTTCATGTTGGGAGGATGTCCCAAGGCGCTGAACAGTCACGAATCAGGACCCAAGCATGGGGGGCAGGGTTGGGATGAAGGCGGGCAGAGAGGTAGGAGGGTGACTGAAGGCATGGTCAAAAAGGAGGGTCTTGAGTCATGCCTTGAAGGAGGCAAGAGAGGGAGCATGGTGAAGGGATTGTGGAATGGAGTTCCAAAGAGTGGGGGCAGAGAGGCTGAACGCCTGGCTGCCGATGGTCGGGTGGGTCAAGTGAGAGACCTGGAGCAGCCTGGAGCCTGCTGAGTGGAGGGAGTGGGCAGGTTGATAGGGAGTCAACAAGTCAGAGAGTTAGGAGGGAACAAGGCTGTGGAGAGCCTTGAAAGTGAGGACTAGGATTTTGAATTCCATCCTCTGAGGGGTGGGGAGCCAGTGAAGCTGGGCGAGGGTGGGAGTGATGGAGTAATGGGGTGCAGGAGAGGACATGAGCTGCAGAGTTCTGGATGAGTGTGCAAGGGATGAGCAGGAGGCTGGTGCCAGTCAAGTGGAGGCGCCAAGTGGTGGATTGGGGAGTGAGGATGTCAGAGAGGTAGGGAGGTCCCAGAGAGTGAAGTGATTTGAACACGAGTGTGAGGATCTTGAAGTTGATCCATTCAGTGATGGGGAGCCAGTGGAGCCTGGTCAGAACTGATATGTGGGTACGGACTTTCTTCAAGGTAAGTATGTGGGCGACAGATTCTGAATGAGCTGGATCAAATGGTCAACAACAACAACAACTTGGATTTATATAGCTCCCTCCAAGCCGGACGGCGTCTCAAAGCGCTTAATCACATCCAGTCCTGATCAGGGACTGGATGTGGGGGACGAAGGACAGCTCTGGGTCGAACTGGACACCTAGATTGTTCACTGGTTCAGTGAGCATGAGGGAGAGCCCAGGGGGGTTGTGGAGTTTAAATCCACAGGAATGAAGACATTAATGGGAGCTAAGGATGTGTCCACATTCAGCTGCAGGAAGTTTGCACTCATCCAGGCCCTGATGTCTGCCAGACAAACTGATAACCTTCACTTTACAGTAGGCTGTGTGAAGAGCTCTGAGATATCCTCTTGACAAACAGTCGTAGATTAAAAATGACCAATTTTATTATTGTTTTTGGTTTTGGAGGGATTATTATTAGGCGTGTGGAGTAAGGAAACTTGCCCAAGGTTTCGCCCTCTGCCTGGAATTGAACTCAGGTCTCTCGCTTGCAAAGCGAGTGCTCTAACCACTGAGCTACAGGATTCCACATTATGCCTGAAGTATGCTGTATATTAATTATTATGTAATAATATAAATTTTTTAACAATTATTTTGCATGATTTACACTTTTTAATAATTATTATGTATAATTTGCAATGTTCATTAATTGAGGGAAGATGAAATAAGAGGGTTCAATTTCAGTATAACAGGTTTCAGTGACCACAATTCTCTTTGAATGTGAGAGGCTCCTTATCATTACTGACAAATCTCCATCGACCAAACTATTCCCTTTGATCTATTTCCGTGACTCTAATGGACTCAGATCCATAATGCAATGGTCAAAGTATTGGACGCAAATGCTTTAAATAACAGTTGCAGAACTCGGTTTGCAATTAAGGTGCATTTCTAGAATTGTAACCTACCCTTCCTTCCCGCAAGGCTGGTATGAATAATCATGACTGAATCGTGATTGTAATTATTTTGAGAAAATGTCTGGAATATATTCATTGTTTTTTCCACTTCATCGGCAAGAATTGTATCTTTATTTCTTTATTTTCTACTGGTCCGTGAAATATTTTATGCTTGGAGCTCATTTGCAGTCATTTGCAAATTCATGTCTTCCACAGACTTGCAAATAGATCAAAGTGTTAGGTTGGTCAATTGAGGTGCATTGCGCTATATTATGGACTCTGCTCCTCCAGTTGAATCTCTTGAAGAAATGTTCTGTCTGGATTTTCCCTGATCCCTCAAACATAACCAAGCAAAGCTCTAGATCCGTTCTCTGGTCTTAACTCTCATACCAGCACTTGCCTTGGAAGTGAGAGAATCCAGGTTCGAATCCCAGGCAGGGTGAAACCTCAGACTAGTTTCCTCGCTTCCTTGCTCTGTTTACCTAGCAGTAAGTAAGAGCCTGGTTGTTAGTTGATTGCCGGAAACTGCTGTGCGTAATTCATGGCCATGTTTCACTCACAAACAGTCAATTCACTTTACAGTATATTCTGTGAAGCGCTCAACAACGTGATAAGGTGCTATATCAAATGCAAGGATTATTAATATTATTTGTTGGTTGGTAAGGCATTTTCAGTGCAGGTTAGGCCCCCTCATGCTCTGTGTGGAATTCAGTTGTCACTCATCCTTTGAGAACTGATCGTAAAGTTGAGACAGTGCATGAAAGTAGCCAGGAAGGCTTGTTTCTGTGATCCACTCTGTAAAGAATACACAGTATTTTTTATCCTACTTGGCTAATGTTCCTTTACTAATCAACACAAACAGAGTGGGACCGTACATACTGATTGTGTATGTAAGCACTTTGATTCTGTTAATCACAAAACCATAAGTCTAGACTGATTGCTTATTACAATATTATTAAGTCTGCAAAACAAACTGTTGTGTTGCAAGCCTCAGTGTTGTTATCTGAACATATCAATGGCCTGAATTGCCAGCTAATCTGAATGTTTGTGCAGCAATCATGGATACATGTAATTTACCTCTGAATGATGGTTGCTTTCTCACAACCACACAATTAGCTCAGATGCTGGCCTTGCTCAGTTGTTGGTGCCTCGTCTCTTAGTCAGAAGGTTTGTGGGTTCAAGCCCTACATTAGGATTGAGCTCATAGTCTTGGTTGACAATTGAATGCAGTGTTGGGGAAGCATTACATTGTTGGAGGTGCTGTGTGCTGAATGTCTCCTATTGGTTTATTGCAAATATCATGTAAAACGATTGCTGGAAAATGTATGCCAAGTTGGCTAAATCTTTGACCTTGATTGGAATAAGATGGTAATAACTCAAAATTCCATCTAGTCTCAGCCTTTAGGATGACTTTGTCTTACATTTTAAGATCATACTGAATTGTGGAAAACTTTTAAATTCAGTCTTAATTTGGAAGTCGATTTTCTGAGGTCTTAACATTCATTTTACACCAAACTTAAATTGTCCAGTTGTGCTGTGTATTACATTTAATTACAGAATGGCCATATGGACTAAAACAAGGTGGAATATGGAGCCGGCGGTGATAAGAATTAAGCAGCTCAATCAAACTAGTTAAAACTACTATTTTGCTGAAATGTCCTCCCACACAATACATCAGCCTTCCTTTACTTGGTTTTATTGCCCTGTTCTTTGACCTGTCCTTGCCCTGGCTCCACTCACCACCAATCTTGCTATCTGGAGACCAGGAACAGAGTGAAAAACAGGAACAAACTGAACTGGACAAGCACTGTGGGTGCTTTGGGGAGGAGAATGTGAACAGTAATTACAGCCTTCAGTTCCGAGAGATGATAGATTCTTATTCTCACCTCGCAAATCCTAGCTGAGTAAATGAGTTTGTGAATTTCGCTCCTGCTGGGAAAAGTAACTAATGGGGTGTTTTTACCACTGCGAGAAACTGCTTTGCTTCTAGAAATAAACCCATATGGAGCAAGATAAAGTAACTTGTCAACTTGGCTAAGTTGGTAACTCTTTCACCTCTGAGTCAGAAGGTTATGGCTTCAAATCCACATTGAGGGATTAAGGCCAAAAGGTGGGTCATTCATATAAAAAATGTGACAAGATCTGATAAATTGGTGGAACAGGCTCAAATGGGCCAAATGGCCTCTTCCATTTCCCGTTTTCTATTGGTGGGATTTGAACTTATAAACAACCACAAATTACATGTGCATAGCGTCTTTCATATCAGCAGGACGTTTCAAGGTGTGGACAGTCAGGGATTCGTTCACAGAGCTTCAGCCCCCTCTGCAACCCTCCCCCTCTCCCCCACTAATTCCATTGAAAATTAACTTGGAACAAATGGCCAAAATGTGTGACTAATCCAATTTTTGAATTACATTGAATTGACCACAATCTTTTCCTGAATTACAGCATTTTGTGTAGAAATTAGGCAAATTTCTATAATAGCTTCTTAGCACTGACCGAGTCGAAATATAGAAACAGGAATAGGCTATTCAGAGCCTGTTCCGCCATTTTATAAGATCATGGCTGATCTGTACCTCAAGTCCAGTTATCCGCCCTTGCTCCATATCCCTTAGTACCCTGACCTAACAAATATATATCTACCTCTGTCTTAAAAAGGTGAATGGATCTAGTGTTCATGGGGGAGAGAGTTCCAGATTTCCACTACCCTTTGAGTGAAAAATTTCACTCCTAAATGACCTCGCTCTAATTTTCAGATTATATCCCCTTGTTCTGGATTTCCCTACCAGAGGAAATAGTTTCTCTGTATCTACCCTATCAAATCCCTTTATTATTTTAAAAACCTCAATCAGATCACCCCTCAACCATCTGAACTCAAGGGAATAGAGACCAAGTTTATGCAATCTGTCCTCATAATTTAGCCCTTTTAGCCCTGGTATCATTCTGGTGAACCTGTGCTGCATCTCCTCCAGAGCCAATATATTTTTCCTGAGATGCGGTGCCCAAAACGAATCGCAGTACTCCAGATGGGGTCTGACCAAGGCTCCATATAGTTGAAGCAACATTTCCTCTCCTTTACATTCCAACTCCCTTGAGATAAAGGCCAACATCCCATTTGCTTTTTTGATAACTTTTTGCAGCTGTGAGCTTGTTTAGTCCAAATTCGAACAACTTGCTAAGTGAAAAAATTTCTTCTAACCTCCCCTCTGCTTCTTTTGGTAGATATCTTAAGACTGTGACCACGGGTCACAGACACACCTACCAGCGGAAACAGATTTTCCCTATCTTGCCTGTCGAAACCTTTCATGATCTTGAAGACCTCTATCAGGTCCCCGCGTAACCTTCTCTGCTCTAATGGGAAAAGTCCTAACTTTTCCAGCCTGTCCTCATAGCTAAGGTTCCCCATTCCTGGTATCATTCTCGTGAATCTCCTCTGCACCCTTTCCAGTGCCTTAATGTCCTTCCTGAAGTAAGGTGCCCAGAACTGGACGCAGTACTCCAGCTGAGGCCTAACCAGTGTTTTGTATAGATTAACCATAACCTCCCTACTCTTATACTCTATGCCCCTACTAATAAAGCTCAGTACACCAAATGCCTTCTTTACTGCCTTATCTACCTGCCCCGCTACCTTTAATGATTCGCTTACTTGAACACCCAGATCTCTCTGTACGTTCACCCCCTTAAGATTGAGCTACCAAGTCTATATTGCCTCCTATCATTTTTCCTACCTAAGTGTATCATCTCACACTTATCCACATTGAAATCCATCTGCCACATGTCAGCCCATTCCACCATTCTGTGTATGTCTGCTTGCAGTTGGTTACAGTCCTCCTTGCTATTTACTACACTAACTTTATATCATCTGCAAACTTGGAAATAGTGCTCTCTATGCCCAAGTCCAGATCATTAATAAAAAGAGCAGTGGTGCCAATACCGATCCCAGGGGGACACCGCTGCACACCTCCTTCCATTTTGAGAAACACCCATTAACCACCATCCTCTGCTTTCTGTCACTCAGCCAGTTCTTAATTCAAACTGCCACTGTCCCCTTAATACCGTGGGCCTCTTTTTTTTATTAATCTCTTATGCGGTACTGTGTCAAAAGCCTTTTTGAAATCCATGTAAATAACGTGCACCTCATCAACCCTCGCAGTCACCTCTTCAAAAAATTCTATTAGATTTGTTAGGCAAGATTTGCCTTTAGCAAATCCATGTGGGCTGTCTCTAATTACCTCATGTTCCTCTAAGTAGAGATTTATTCTGTCCCGGATTATGGTCTCCAGTAGTTTTCCTATTACCGAAGTTAGGCTGACTGGCCTGTAATTTCCGGGTTTGTCTTTCTGCCCCTTTTTGTAGAGGGGGTAACATTAGCCACTCTCCAGTCTCTTGGCACCACTCCTGTGTCCAATGAAGATTGAAATATAATGGCCAAAGCCTCCGCTATTTGAACCCGTATCTCCCACAGCAACCTTGGGTGAAACCCATCTGGTCCTGGTGACTTATCAATTTTGAGCCCAGTCAATCTTTTCAGAACTTCCTCTCTGTCTATAGTAATCTGATCTATTTCCTCTACCCTCTCATCCAATACTGCGGCATTTGGGGCATCCATTTCCGTTGTGAAGACAGATGCAAAGTACTCGTTCAGTACATCAGCCATGCCCTCTGCCTCCACAACAAGATTGCTATCATTGTCTTTGATTGGCCCCACCCTACCTTTAACTAACCTTTTTTCCTTTATGTGCTTGTAAAATATTTTATGTTACCCACCAACCTCTTCTCATGCGATCTTTTAGCCTGTCTTATCACTCTTTTAAGATCACTCCTGCATTCTCTATAATGCGCTTTGCTATCTTCAGTATCTTGCGTTTTCCAATTGTCGTACACTGTCTTCTTCTTTTTCATCCAAGACAGAATATCCCTAGTCATCCAGGCTGGCTTTGTTGTCGCACATTTGCCTTTGGTGGGAATATATATTTAGACCTTGAGCTATCATATCTTTGAAGATCTCCCACTGCTCATGAGTCATTTTACCTGCTAGTCTTACTTGCCAGTCCACCAACTCTAGGTCCCTTTTTAGCCCATCAAAATTTCCCTTTTCCAGTCAAGCATTTTCACCCTTGACTGTACTTTGTCCCTGTTCATGAGTAATCTAAATCTAATAATATTATGGTCACTGTTACCTAGATGCTCCCCTACCGAAACCTGTTCAACCTGACCTATTTCATTCCCCAGGACTAGATCCAGCAATGCTTCCTTCCTCGTAGGACTGGAGACATACTGCTCAAGAAAATTTTCCTGTACACAGTCTATGAATCTTTCTCCTGCCTTGCCCTTAGCCCTGCTATTTTGCCAGTCTATATTGGGATAATTGAAATCCCCCATTATCACAACTCTGTTCGCCTTACATCTATCCGCGATCTGGTTGCAGATCTGCTCCTCTATCTCCTTCCCGCTGTCTGGTGGTCTATAGTAAACCCCTATCAGTGTAACCACTCCTTTCTTATTTCTTATCTCTAACCAGATGGATTCTGTTGTCGGGCCCTCCAGAGCCTCGTTCCTTTCTACAGCTATAATTGTATCCTTAACTAATATTGCCACCCCTCCTCCTTTTCTTCCTTCTCTATCCTTCCTGAACACATTATATCCTGGAATATTTAACTCCCATTCCTGTCCTGGCTTGAGCTATGTCTCGGTTACTGCCACCACATAGTAATCCCCTATGGCCAGTTGAACCTGCAGCTCATCAACCTTATTCCCTAAGCTACGTGCATTTAGGTACATGCATTTGAGGAAATTGTCCGCTTGTACCTGCTCTACACTTCCCACTTGTCTTTTTCCTCTAATCTCTAATCCATTGTTTATCCTTGGATACCCATCCCCCCTCGACACCGGTTTAAATCCGCCCCTACAGCATTTGATAATCTGTTGGCAAGGAAGCTCACCCCTGCCTTGCTTAAGTGTGCCCATCCTCAAGGTAAAGATCCCACCTCCCCCAGTAGTTGTCCCAATTGTCCAGAAAACGGAAACCTTCTTTTCCGGACCATTTCTCCAGCCAATTGTCCATGCGCCTGATCCTTTCATTATGGTGCCTTGTTGCCCGAGGTACCGGGAGTAACCCAGAGATGAACACCTTGGATGTTCTGGATTTGAGTTTGCTCCCCAGCTTTTGATACTCGCCCTGGAGCATCTCAGCCCTCTTCTTACCAATATTGTGGGTCCTCACATGAACCACAACTTCTGGACATTCTCCTTCCCCCCGAAGAATCTTGTCCATGCACTCTGTGAAGTCCACTACCCTTGCACCAGAAAGGCAGCAAACCATCCTAGCCTCACAATTCTGATTACAGAAGATCCTGTCAGTGCCTCTTACTGTTGAATCCCCTATTACAACTGTTTTGCCCTTGTGAACCATGCCCTAGCCCTGTTGGACAGAATGTCCACTGCTGTCCTCACGAGAGGCTTCCACGCTCTCGATAGCTAATGTTGAGTACACAATTAGAGACTGGTACTCTGTTGGGGGTGTTCTGCCTTGAATGAGCCCTCTTCTTGCCCCGTCGCACTGTCACCCAATCACTTTTAGCATGAATAAAGGGTGGCTGTGTGTTGGGCTCCTCTGGGAGTGATCCTTTTCTTGAACACTGACCTCCCGATAGCTCCAGTACCCCTCTCTCATGGCTCCTATACAGCAATGGCCTGCTATAACTGAATCCTAAGGGAGTGAGGATCTCCTCCACCATGCTGTCCAGGAACCTCTCACTGTCCCTGATGGAGCACAGTGTCTGCACCTAAGACTCCAGCTCAGCTATTCTAAGTTGGAGCTTGCACAGTTGCAGACATTTGCTGCAGATTAAGTCAACTGGGCTCAGGTTGCCCTCCATCAACTCCCACATACCACATTCCTCACACATCACCTGCCAGACCATTATTTATCTCCTCTTACTTCCCCTTAGATATATAACCTGCACCTAATTCCCACTCTCACCAAATTCCCTCACACTCTGGCCTCACTCTAGGTTCTCTGCTCGAGTGAGGCTCTCGCAGCTATCTTCTATTTATACTCTCTGGGTGCAACCAGTTTCTGATTGCTCAGCAGTAATTTGGAATTAACACCTAATCAAGTGATTAATCAATAAGTTACTTGTTATTGGCTCGGCCTAGTTAGCTACAACTGCTCCCTTAGAGTTACCCCACAAGACCAATCTACCAACGGTATCAACAATTTTAACTGCAACAAGACTTAAACAACAACAACTACCACAAGACGTGAATAATAACAACAACTTGGATTATGTATTCACGATAGCGGTTCTCACGATACTCACAGCAGCAATTCCCACTCTCACCAAATTCCCTCACACTCTGGCCTCGCCTCACTCCGGACGTAGCTCACTCTGGGCTCTCGGCTATATAAATGCTATATGCATTTGTATACAGAACACTTATTTGGGTAACTGTCCATATGCCCTGACAGTGTTTTTCTCACACGTTTTGTCTTGTCATACTTTTTATGTTTACTTCTTATAACTATTTTTCTTCTCTGAGTATGTATGTTTTCTTTGTCACTTATTACATTCTGACCTTTGT
Organism: Callorhinchus milii; assembly: GCF_018977255.1. Classification (NCBI taxonomy): domain Eukaryota; kingdom Metazoa; phylum Chordata; class Chondrichthyes; order Chimaeriformes; family Callorhinchidae; genus Callorhinchus; species Callorhinchus milii. The sequence goes on from NW_024704754.1 coordinate 9,226,532, forward strand.
TCTTATCCCTTAATCTTATCTTTATTTTACTGTTATGTCTACCCGAATCCTCCCTGCTTTACTGGTTAAAAGCGCTTTCTACAGTCTTATTTATCCTTTCCACTGGGACCTTGGTTCCAACTTGGTTCAAGTGTAGCCCATCACAGCAGTACAGCTCATTTCCTCTCCCAGTACTGATGCTAGTGTTCCATAAAATGGAACCCCTCTTTCCCACACCACTCTTTCAGCCACTCATTTACTTTTCTGATCTGTTTTTCCCTGTGCCAATTTGCACATGGCTCAGTAATCTGGAGATTACCACCCTTGAGGTCCTGTTTTTTAATTTAGCTCCGAGCTCCTGACACTCCCTCAGCAGGACCACCTTCCTGTTCTTTCCAATACCACTGGTTCCAACATGGATTACAACTGGTTCTTTCCCCTCCCTTTCCAAGTTCCATTCCAGCTGCTTCAAAATATCCCTTACCCTGGGACCAGGTAGGCAGCACACCCTCCTGGACTCTTGATCACAACTGCAGAGGATACCTTCAATCCCCTATAATTATGTTTCTTTTCTGCTCCCCCCACTCCCCCCCCTGAACTGCTTCCTGCTCCACAGTTAGAATTCTGACCATCTGCCGCACAGTCTCTTCCCTATCCTCACATGGAGCAAGGACATCACACCTGTTGGTCAGGACCAGTTCCTGTGGTTCCTCCTTCTCTGCCACCATTAGGTTGCCCCAATCCTGCTGACTGTCAGTCACACATTCCTCTTACTGTACCTGTCTCTCTCTATGTTGTGTGACTGTGTTGAGGAGTAAACCATCCCAATATTCCACCCCATCTCTTATGTGTCGGAGTGTCTCTAACGCACATTCCAACTTAAGACAGTGACATTCAGTGACTCAAGACATTGGCATGTCCCACAGATGTGATCATCTGGGACAGTCTCACTGTTCACAAACTCCCACATTCTGCTGTGTCGACACACTGCCTCTGCTGCTATACTCTTTATTTAATGTTTTTTTNAATATGAACACCTCCTTCTCCCTCTGCAGCTAATTCCCACTCTCACCAAATTCCTGTTGTAGAGGCCTCACTCCATTCACAGCTCCCTCCGATGGGCTCTCTGCTCGAGTATTGTCGAACTAACGTTCAGAACTATAACTATTTTTTCTTAAAACTTTTCCATTTACCAGCAGACAGATGAAGACCAAAGTGGAGCCGAGTTCAGTTTGGTAAAGTTGCCTCAGACCTGTATGTGTCTTCACTCTGGGCAACTTTTACAGGGTGCTGTCTTTGTAAAAACAATGGTTTAGCAAATGGTTACTGCAGCCGATAGTATAAATTGAGCCAAGACATCATCACACATCTTTTCTATCCTTAGACAAAAGTAAACTGACACTTTTCCTTAAGGCAGCATTGCTCTAATTACCCTGACATCTGTATCTATGGTAACCTAGCAGACTGTTTGAGCAAGCGTCAATTTGTGACACATGGTAACATCAGTGTAAATAGAGAGGTGGTGGGGCAAGGGCGATTATTATTCTGAAAGTGGCACCACAATACATTGGAGTGCTGTTCCTGTTTGTCTTGACTGGTTCACGAACACTTTCAGTCACTACCCTTTGCAGAAACCTTGTGAAGCCTTTTGAGATGTCTTCAAATGTTATAGGCAGGATTTGCCTACAGGATACCCAGTCACTACACTTGACAGTATATCCTGCAAAGTGCTTTGAGATGTCCTCTCATGAAAGGCAGCTGTACCAATTTAAGGATTATTATTCTACTAAAGTGAAATGTTCAATTTCCTTATACCTTTGCAAAGTTTCTTGGTAATCCATTTCATAACGAAAACCACCTGGACATAAAGTCACCCAAGGGTGCACTATGGAAAAGGGTCTTATTAAGTTTACTTGAAACATTTTTTGTTTTTGCACTTGCTGGAGATTGCCACAGAGCTGTCAGTCATATCACATAAGGAGAGGAGTCGTTTTTTGTCCCTTGCTAAAGGAAGATACTGTTCCTGGGAAAAGTTTTATTTGTGGCGTTTAATAATAATAATAATAATCCTTGCATTTGATATAGCGCTTTTCACGTCGGAAGGACGTCCCAAAGTGCTTCACAGAACACACTGTAAAGTGAATTGACTGTATATTTGTGGGCGAATGCGGCAGCCAATTGCGCACAGCAATGTCCCACAAACAGTTGTAGATTGAAAATGACCAATTTATTATTGTTTTGAAGTAAAACTCACAGAATTCTTATCTTTATAAATCATACACCGATCTAAATCGTACACGCACCGAGTCCCACTCAGTTTTCTACCAAAATACACTTAATTTATTTTGTATTTTATAAAGCAAATCATCTCGTAACTTGTAAGGTCGCTAACCCACTGATTGGATTACACATGCTCAGTGTCGATTATTGGTCCCATTGGGATTTAAACAATTTGTAACACATAATTTGTGTAAGTCGTATTAAATGTTCTGGTCCCGACTGATGATGTGAGTGTTACTTTTCCCCTCTTCTCTGTGTGTCTTAATCAGAGAGTGGGCAGCATAATATTGTTTCTAAGATTCTTAAAAAAANCATTTTAAGGAAAAATACATCAACATCAATCCAGGGATCTGAGTCTACATCCAGGCCACGCCCAAACAATGTGGCAGTTCCTGTTTGCATGCCCATATTTGGAATTATTCGTACTGTGGCTGAAGGCTGCTACCTTAATACTCCAACGCACACTCTGGGGTTCCCAACCTTGGCTCCTGCCAATCTGGGCCTAATACTTTGTGGAATTAATAAGCAGGATGTATCCCTCCAGGGAGAGAGTGGGCATTCCATTCCAACAACCTATCTCTGGAATTTCCATATGTAAGTGGGATTCATGGAATTCTCAGTTTGGTTTGGATACTCTTAAACATGGTGATGGGTTTCCACAAGTGTCAGATACTCAACTGACCATAAAGAATTGAAATAATTTGGATTGTGAACAACCTGACCAATTGATCCCAAAATCAGGGGCAAAAGTCACTTTATGGTCAATGGGTGTCTGACACATGTGGAAACCCATCAACATGCTTAAAATGCAGTAACTTTGTATTTTGTAGACAAATGCAGCAGCTAATTTGTACACAGCAATATCCCCCCAACACCCATGAAGTGACTGTTACATTTTAACTGGGGGAATGTTATTTAGGTCAGTATACTTAGAGTTTGAGACTGGTGTGTGGTTCCGATTGTGGCCTGTTTCTGTGCCATATTACTCTTAAGTAATTACGCAACCTTCAAGGCACTGTCCTTGAGTGGTTTAGGTCTTACCTCTCCCACCGTCCTCACTATGTTTCCACGAATGGCTTTTCCTCCGGCCCCCGCACTGTCTCATGTGGTGTCCATCAGGGCTCTGTCCTCGGTCCCCTCCTCTTCACCCTCTATATGCTCCCCCTGTGGTGACATCATCCGCAGACATGGAGTTAACTTCCACATGTATGCGGATGACACCCAACTCTACCTTTCCTCCTCTACCCTCAACTCCACGACCACCGATGTCCTGACAGCTGCCTATCTGACATCGAGTCCCGGATAAGAGACAACATTCTTCAGCTCAACGTGCGCAAAACTGAGGCCCTCCTGATTGGGTCGCGTCAGCGCCTCCGCACCTCAGTCGCTGACAGCATCAGCATCCAAGGCTGCACTCTCCACCTCTCAAAGCCAGTCAGGAACCTCAGTGTTCTGTTCGACCCTGAGCTGTCCTTTCTTCCTCACATCCGCGCCACAACTGGCACCGCCTTCCATCACCTCCGGAACATCGCCAGATTACGGCACTACCTCACCCCTCACGCTGCTGAAACTCTGGTCCACGCCTTTATCACCTCAAGGCTGGACTATGGGAACTCTCTCCTCGCCGGCCTTCCCGGCACCTCCCTCCACAAGCTGCAGGTCATTCAGAACTCTGCAGCTCGTGTACTGTCCCGCACCAGGCTTCGCGACCACATCACTCCCACCCTCGCTCGCCTCCACTGGCTCCCCATCCCCCAGAGGATCGATTTCAAGATCCTCATCCTCACCTACAAGGCCATTCACGGCCTTGCTCCCTCCTACCTCTCCGAACCTACTATCCCCCTACCTACCTGCCCGTACCCTCCGTTCCTCTGGCTCCGGTCTGCTCCACATCCCCCTCCCCAACCGGCCTACCATCGGTGGCCGGGCCTTTCAGCCTCTCAGCCCCGAGGCTCTGGAACTCTATCCCCCAGTGCCTTCACCGCCTCCTCCCTTTCCTCCTTCAAGGCCGGTCTCAAGACCTTTCTCTTTGACTGTACCTTCAGCTCCCCTCTCAACTCTCTACCCCCTCCTCGCTCCCTCCCTTCCCTCCCCTCACCCTGACCATTTCCCCCCCAATGCTCGGGTCCTGACCCAACTGTACAGCGCCTTGGGACATCCTCCTGACGTGAAAGGCTCTCTCTAAATGGAATCTTGTTGTTGTTGTTGTTGTCGTTGTTAAGTGATTCTATGAAAACTGTTATCTATCGGAACCCACCCACCAGCTGACTTTCACATACGACATCCCACATGTCCCTATGGCAACAACATTGGTTGCTATGCGATACTGTAGGAAGGTTTAACCAGGTCACAAAATAACACCAACAAGGCCATCTCAGTTTCATGGAAGAAGCTTTCACATCCAGGATAAAATACCTCTGTGCCAAGGATGTAACCTCAGTAAAAGCATCCAGTTGAGTCATAAAAAAGTTTCATGTTGGCCCTTTATACACTACATTGCTAATAGTCCCTGGCTGGGGTCTAGATCTATTCTTTCTATTCTTTTCCCATTGTGCTTCTTGAAACTCTGAACTCTGTCATGGTTGACAGTCAAAAGGGAGGTGTTGGCAAGGAATGGAGGTAAACAATCAAATCACGATTGCTTGCTCTTGAAATTTGAAACATCTGTTTTGCTGCTATTGAGTTCATTGTTTGGATTACTTTTAGCTCTGTTGCCATCTGATATTTTAGTTACAATTATTATTATTATTATTATTAATTCATTTGACCTGTTTACCATTATAAATGTCGTTTTACACTCTTTCTAATCTCAATTCACTTATAGTATAATACACAGTCAATCCACTTGACAGTATATCCTGTGAAATGCATTGAGACGTCTTGATGATGTGATAAGGCACTATTGTAGAGTCCTGTAGCTCAGTGGTTAGAGCACTCGCTTTGCAAGCGAGAGACCTGAGTTCAATTCCAGGCAGAGGGCGAAACCTTGGGCAAGTTTCCTTACTCCACACAGAGCCTAATAATAATCCCTCCAAAACCAAAAACAATAATAAATTGGTCATTTTCAATCCATGACTGTTTGTGGGACACTGCTGTGCACAATTGGCTGCCGCGTTCGCCCACAAATATACAGTCAATTCGCTTTACAGTATATTCTGTGAAGCGCTTTGGGACGTCTGGAAGATGTGAAAAGCGCTATATCAAATGCAAGGATTATTATTATTATTATGTAGTCAATAAAGACATTGCTACCACATGTGAATATGTAAGTGGGGTTTAGAATTGATGCCAGGCATCATCCTGTAGCTGGGATAAGTACATGTGTAAAACAACAATAGTTTACAAGAGCTATATCAAATGCAAGGATTATTACTTTTATTGAGACGAGCAATGATTGTTTTTTTAGATGGAGAGTTACATAAAGTCAAAATCATAGAATCATAGAATCATAGAATTATAGAATCATACAGCACAAAAAGAGGCCATTTGGCCCATCGAGTTTGTGCAGGCTCTTTGAATAGAGCAATTTATGTCAATCCCACTCCCCAGCCCTTTCCCCATAACCCTGCAAATCCGTCCTCCTCAAATACCCGTCCACTGCGTTTTTAAAACTTGTTATCGAATCGGCCTCGACCACCCTTTCAGGCAATGTGTTCCAGATTCGAACAACTCGCTGTGTGAAAAAATTTCTTCTCACTTCCCCTTTGTTTCTTTCAACAACTATTGTAAATCGGAGTCCTTGGGTTACCGACCCATCCACCAGCGGAAATAGTTTCTCCTTGTTCAACAACAACAACAACAAGATTCCATTTATAGAGCGCCTTTCACGTCAGGAGGACGTCCCAAGGCGCTGCACAGTTGGGTCATGACCCGAGCAGGGGGGAAATGGTCAGGGTGAGGGGAGGGAAGGGAGGGAGAGAGGAGGGGGGAAATGGTCAGGGTGAGGGGAGGGAAGGGAGGGAGCGAGGAGGAGGAAGAGAGTCGAGAGGGGAGCTGAAGGCACGGTCAAAGAGAAAGGTTTTGAGACCGGCCTTGAAGGAGGAAAGGGAGGAAGCAAGGCGAAGGCACTGGGGGATGGAGTTCCAGAGCCTCGGGGCTGAGAGGCTGAAGGCCCGACCACCGATAGTAGGGCGGTTGGGGCGGGGGACGTGGAGCAGACCAGAGCCAGAGGAACGGAGGGTACGGGCAGGTAGGTAGGGGGATAGTAGGTTGGAGAGGTAGGAGGGAGCGAGGCCGTGAATGGCCTTGTAGGTGAGGATGAGGATCTTGAAATCAATCCTCTGGGGGATGGGGAGCCAGTGGAGGCGAGCGAGGGTAGGAGTGATGTGGTCGCGAAGCCTGGTGCGGGACAGTACACGAGCTGCAGAGTTCTGAATGACCTGCAGCTTGTGGAGGGAGGTGCCGGGAAGGCCGGCGAGGAGAGAGTTCCCATAGTCCAGCCTTGAGGTGACAAAGGCGTGAACCAGGGTTTCAGCAGCGTGAGGGGTAATAGTTTCTCCTTGTTCACCCATGTGTCTGCCCATTTTACCAGTCTGTCTACGTCCTCTTGTATTCTACTACTATCCTCCTCACTGTTTACTACTTTTAGAGACTATTTTGAATCTGTGACCTCAAGTCACCGACACACCCACCAGTGGAAACAGTTTTTCCCTTTCTAACCTATCAAATCCCCTCATGATTTTGAAGACCTCTATTAGGTCTCCTCGTACCCTTCTCTGCTCCAATGAGAATAATCCTCGCCTCACTTGCCTTTCCTCATAATCAAGGTCCCTCATTCCTGGTACCATCCTCGTAAATCTCCTCTGCACCCTTTCCAATGCCTTAACATCCTTCCTATAGTGTGGTGCCCAGAACTGGGCACAGTATTCTAACTGAGGCCTAACCAGTGTTTTATATAGGTTAATCATAACCTCCTGACTCTTGTACTCTATGCCCCTATTTATAAAGCCTAGTATCCCATATGCCCTTTTTTCAGCTATATCTACCTGTCCTGCCACCTTCAAGGATTCATTTACCTGCACCCCCAGATCTCTTTGTTCTTTCACCCCCCTTAAGATTGTATTACCAGCCTATATTGCCTCCCCTCATTCTTTCTACCAAATTGCATTACCTCACATTTCTCTACATTGAAACTCATCAGCCATGTGTCTGCCCATTTTACCATTCTGTCTATGTCTTCCTGCAGTTGGCTCCTATCCTTCTCACTGTTTACCACCCTACCTAACTTTGTGTTGTCCGCAAACTTGGAAATGGTACTTGCTATACCCAAGTCCAGATCATTTATCTATATTAAGAAGATCAGTGGTCCTAGCACTGAACCCTGGGGGACGCCACTGTACACTTCCCTCCAGTCAGAAAAGCAGCCGTTCACCACAACTCTCTGCTTTCTGCATCCCAGCCAGTTCTGGATCCATACTACCACTGTCCCTTTTATACAATGGGCTTCTTACAAGTCTTCTTACACGTGTTTCATGTGGCACTTTGTCAAATGCCTTTTGAAAGTCCATATAAATTACATCAACTGCACTACCTTTATCCACCCTCTCCGTTACCTCATCGAAAAATTATATTAGATTTGTTAGACACGATTTGCCTTTAACAAATCCATGTTGGCTGTCTTTAATTAACCCATATTCTTCTAGGTGAAGATTTATTCTGTCCCGGATTATAGTCTCCAGGAGTTTCCCCACTACTGATGTTAGGTTGACTGGCCTGTAGTTCCCAGGTTTCTGGCCCTTTTTGTACAGGGGAGTCACATTGGCCACTCTCCAGTCCTCTGGCACCAATCCTGTGTCCAACAAAAATTGAAAAATTGTAGCCAAAGCCTCCGTTATTTGTACCCGTGCCTCCCATAGTAATCTTGGTTGCATCACGTCCGGACCGGGCGACTTATCTACCTTCAGCCCAGTCAACCTTTTTAGTACTTCCTCTCTGTTTATGCTTATCCTATCCATTTTCTCTACCCCCTCCTCCAATACTGCAGCATTTGGTGCATCTACTTCTTTTGCATCCACAATAAGATTTCCCCCTTGGTCTTTAATTGGCCCCACCTTACCTTTGACTAGCCTTTTATTCTTGATATGCTTGTAAAAAATTTTAAAATTCTCTTTAATGTTACCTGCTAACCTTTTTTCGTGTAATCTTTTTGCCCCTCTTATTTCCTTTTTCAAACCTCTTCTGCACTTCCTATATTCTATTTGGTTGTCTTCTGTATCTTGGGTTTGACAATTGTCATACGCCTCTTTTTTCTGCTTCATTCTAGATACAATTTCCTTCATCATCCAGGGAGGTTTGGAAGCCCTACTTTTCCCTTTTGTGGGAATGTATTTATTCTGTCCCCGAGCTATCTCATCCTTGAAGACTTCTTTCAGTTGAATATCCTCACCTTAAATGGTTCCTTGTCTCTTTCCATACGCACTTTGAATCTAATGATGTTATGATCACTATTGCCCAGACGCTCTCCCACTGAAACCTACTCCACTTGCCCTACTTCATTCCCCAGAACTAGATCTAGCACTGCTTCCTTCCTTGTTGGGCTGGAAAAGTACTGATCAAGAAAGTTGTATGCATTTTAGGAATATTTCCCCCTCCTTGCCCTTTGACCTATTGTTTTGCCAGTCTATGTTGGGATAATTAAAGTCCCCCATTATCACAACTCTATTGGCCTTGCATCTGTCTGAGATCTGCTTGCAGATCTGCTAATCTATTTCCTTCCCACTATTTGGTGGTCTACAGTATAACCCTACCAGCATAACAGCTCCTTTTTTGTTCCTTAACTCTAACCAGATAGATTCCGTTTTGAGGCCCTCCAGCACCTCGACCCTTTCCACGGCTATGACCTTATCCTTGATTAACATTGCCACACCCCCTCCTTTTTTCCTTCCCTACCCCTCCTGAATACATTATAGCCAGGAATATTCAGCTCCCATTCCTGTCCTTGCTTGAGCCAGATCTCTGTTACTGCTACTGCATCGCATCCCCCTATGACCACTTGAGTGTGCAGCTCACCAATCTTGTTTGCTAAACTCCGTGCATTTAGGCACATGCACTCCAAGACTGACTTGACCTGTTCTGCACTTCCCCCATGTTTTTTTTCTCCTTTCCAGCTCTTCCTTTTTTGCATTCCCTTTCCCCCTCAAAACTAGTTTCGCCCCCAACAGCATTAGATATCCTGTCTGCAAGCACATTCGCCCCAGCCCTCTTTAGGTGCAACCCATCCATATGATACAGTCCGCTAGTTTATACTCTGCAGAAAGTTAAAGGTTACTACCTGTACAAATTATAATCCAAATCACCAATACTTAAGGTGACAATGACCGAATTGGTGCTTAGCAGCTACGACATCAACAAAAACTTGCATTCATACAGTGTTCTTCACATCGGATAGCATCTTGGAGGGCTTTACTTTCATGCTACGGTACTATAGAAGGTTATAATAATAATTATAATGATAACCCATGCATTTCATATAATAATAATAACCCTTGCATTTGATATAACGCCTTATCATGTCTTCAAGGCGTATCAAAGCGCTTCACAGAATATACTGTAAAGTGAATTAACTGTATATTTTGTGGGCAAAACACAGCAGCCAATTGCACACAGGAGTGTCCCACAAATAAGCATGGATTGAGTAACCAATTTATTATTAGTATTTTTGAAGGAATCATTACCCCTAGAAAAGTGATCCGCAAATCGACTTACAATTGGGTTCCACCTTAATGCTAGGTAAACAGAGGCATGTGGAGTAGGAAACTTGCCCAACATTTTCTCCACTTGGCCTCCTAATTTTTCTCAAGCACATTCTCCTGTAGCTTAGCGGTTAGAGCACTCACCTCACAAACGAGAGAACCTGGATTCGATTCCTGGCAGGGCAAAACATTTGATAACTTTCCTTACTCCACACATCTCTGCTTACCTAACAATAAGTAGGAATCCGGTTGTTAATTGATTGACGGATTGCAGTTCTGGAAGTAATGATCCCTTCAAAAGAAATAAAAAATAAAAATAATAATAATTTGGTCACTCAATCCACGACTGTTTGTGAGGCACTTCTGTGCGCAATTGGCAACCGTGTTTCGCCCACAAATGTACAGTCAATTCATTTACAGCATATTCTTTGAAGCGCTTTGAGACATCTACAAAACGTGAAAAGCGCTATATCAAATGCAAGAATTATTATTATTATTGGCTGCTGCATTTCTCCCATAAAATATACTGTTAATTTACTTTAGAGTATATTCTGTGAAGCGCTTTGAGATGTCTCGAATACGTAATAAAGCAAGGATTATTACAATATTATTATTCAGAGATACCCACATTCATTTGCTCTCTTGGAACAGGTTTAAGATGGATTTGGGCTGGCAAAAGCAATTCATTTGGAACCAGCAACTTCTGTACCACAACTTGCAGGTGCGGGAATGGGACAGGCAGTGACAGAATTTACAGCAGAGAATTATCAATTTTTATTTCTGAAAATCTGTGGCTGAGGAGAGTTCTGATATGCCAAGCGACCTAAATCAAAAGCTGCAGAGTGGCTTTTAAGAAATCAATCTGTGTCAGCGCTTGTATTGTTACTGGCAGTTGTGAAGGTCAGACCTCTCTATTACAGTCTCCCAGTAATATGTAAAGCATTGAATTCTCATTAAAAACAATTCAAAACTTTTGCAAATAATGACTGCTTTGGACGAGAATGAATCAGAAAGATAATTTTATAAACACAAAGATGACAACTATACTTATGATGGGATGTCACTGCAACAGAAGTGATTCCCTAAACACCATGACTGAAACGTAGATGGATTACACTCCAGAAAAGAATCAAGTTATCAAATCGATACCAAATCCACTTCAAATTTAGTCTGGATCCAATTTCCATATTTTCCTTCTGCCAATTCACATTCCAAATTGAATTATTAGTGGCATCTACATATTCCGCCCCGTGTGAGCTTTGCTTCCAGTTTCTTTACTGCAAGAATCAAAGTGGTGTCTGATTTTAGGCACAGTGATGTTTGTCACCACTTCAACACTACTTCAGCCTGACCATCAATGCAGGACTGACTGGCCTCCGTCCCAAGGTGGAAGGAAAAGGATAATGAGTTGAATTAGCCTCCTGAAGGACTTGATGAAGTTATGTGCAATAATTATTGCTTGTTATCTATCTGAGCAACCTGGATTTCAATCATGCCTCTTTGGTTTACGTACTCATCATCTAAGTAGTTTTGCACCAACAATTTGTATTTATATAGCGCCCTTCACATATGCAAGGTGGTCCAACCTTTTGGCTGCTGAGGGCCACATTGGCTATGTTGATCAGAATTAACATAGACAGTCCTGTTTAAATCCAAAACCACATGGTCTACTGTGTATCATTTAAGATTTCTGCCATTGAACCAAGATTCAATAGTGTCTGTGACACTGTAAGTCTGATTCCTACTTTCTCTATCTCCCCCTCGTAAAATAGATGTTTCCTTAATGTTTTAGCAATCTACATTGCCAAGGCTACGGCCAGCAATAAATTAATTTATTGAGGTCAATTTCCAGCTCATTAAAGTGATTAATTATGTATTTTGTAATCTTTGTTTGCATGGTGTAAGTTACTACTGGTAGCATTGCAGGGACAGTGAAAGAATATTTTCACTACAAAACACTTTAATATATATTCTGTGAAGCACTTTGAGACAATGGGGGTGCATTATTATTATTATTATTATCACATGAGCAAATCCTTGAAGATGGCAGGACAAGTAGTAAAGCTGTTAAAAAAAGCATACAGGATACTTGACTTTGTAAATAGGGGCATAGAATACAAAAGTAAACAGATGTTAGATTATAGAAGTTGTAGTCTAATAATAATGAACATTAAACAAATGTAGAATGGAGAAAGTAGACAGTCATGGGATAGGACACATCTGGTTTTCTCTGTTTTTGAAAGAATAATAAGACAGCTTTGGAAAAGGGCAGGGGGTCACCTCTTATCAGTAAATGACAACAAGCCCAGAGAGGTAACTGTCGACACAGGATCTCGACTTAGCAATAAGTCGCTAGATTCTGACGGGGCCTGCCAAGCGATAAAAGAATAGCAACTAATGAACAAGTTGTTTAAACTACAGGACTTTGGTACCATCCTGGGATACTGATAAGAAATAACCAGTCACTTATAAGGAATATACTAATAATCCCACATAACAAAATAACAAGCACCAGATACAGCCCTAAACTGATCAATCTCCTATCTTAGACAAGACAAAGGGAAGACCTTATGGAGACTCAGTCAGGCTGGCACCAAGCCAAATGGTTGATTAACCTGAGTACGTGACTGTATCAGAAGTGGGTAGAGGGGCCCTAGGAAGGACACTTGGAGAAAGGGTATAATTATGGCACTCTAGGTGAGAACAGTTAGAAGAACAGGAAGGCTCCAGAGAGAGAGAGACCAGTGTGGAGAGGTCCCTTTAAGAATCACAAGGAAGGTGTTCCATGACATTGTGTGACTGTCTTGAAAGACTGGTAGTATAATTTGTTGGACATTTGTAGTAACTTGTTAATTAATGCATGTTGTGTTCACTCTGTTCATAATAAACCTTGCTACACCATATTTGGATTGTCGAGTCATATTTCAAACTATGGGATCAGAAATCTCAACAAATTGGCGACCACAAAGGGATTCGACAAGTGGTAAAGGTTTTTATAGAGATGTGGACTTAGACTCAATCACACACACATAGCTTTAGTCAGCACCACATCTCCATCACTGTCTCCTCTCAGAAGAATAGCACGAGTTTTCTTTAGTTACAAAACATTCTTTTGCTGGTAGTTGCGACCACTGAACCCCGAATAATCCACCTAAGAGAAATGGTTCAGGGAACTAGGCTCCACGGATCCGGCGCGATCTGTGTACAGGCAGAGACAGGAGTTAGTGAGGATCGGTAGCAGACAAAAAGTATAACTAAGAGATTAAAACTCGGGATAATTTTCTTTGTTGTTTGCCATTATTGTTGGTTCTGGTTTTATTATCACTGGTAGTACCACTCCCGGGCAGCCTTAGAAGAACTCGCCGCAGAGACAATTCGGGGAGTCAGTCTCCATAAGCTTGGTACAGCTTGTATCAGGGCAGAGGCTAGGACACAGTTAAAGAGAAAGTACTCGTGGTGGGAATCAGAATTATCCTCAGAGATGGAGGCAGTCAAAAAACAATATAAGAATGTTCCGTGATAGTATTGTTTTATGTTGTAGTATGCTAAATTCTCAATAAAGCTTGATTTAGCAGATTTTACCTAAAAGGAATGCTGGGTATTTTTATTGATTTCTAATACAGATTATGATGAACCTTTATTAAAAAAAAAGTTAGGCCTCAGCTGGAATACTGTGTTCAGTTCTGGGCACCACACTTTAGGAAGGATGTCAAAGCATTGGAGAGGGTGCAAAGGAGATTTACCAGGATGGTACCAGGAATGAGGGACTTCAGTTATGAGGAGAGGCTAGAGAAGCTAGGGTTATTCTCCTTGGAGCAGAAAACGTTAAGGGGAGATTTAATAGAGGTGTTCAAAATTATGAGGGGATTCGATAGGGTGAACAGGGAGTAATTGTTTCCACTGGCGGGTAGATCGTAACCATAGGACATAGATTGAAAATAGTTGCCAAAAGAACCAGAGGGGAGTTGATGAGAATTTTTTTTCACACAGCGAATGGTTCTGATTTGGAATACATTGCCTAAAAGGGTGGTGGAAGCCGATTTGATAACAACTATTAAGAGAGAAGTAGATAATTAGTGGGATTGATTTGGATACCTCTTTCATGGACACAATGGGCCGAATGGCCTCCTTCTGTGCTGTATCCTATGATTCTATGTATTTGAGGAGCACAACACATCGCGAAGGCTTAAAGAATTATTTGACGGAAGTTGAGGTGAACCTATGAACATAAGGCAGGTTCAGAAGATTGGTTCGGATGAAGATGACCGTTGAGCCCATCTTCTCTCAACCTTCCAGAACACTCACCCTAATGTCTTCTTATCACAACATCAAGCTGCTTTCATGGGAATCATCAATCACCCTGCTACTGTTTGGACAGTCAGTATTTAAGGCTGCAGGAAATCACAAAATTTGTAACCGAAACCAAAATCCCACCTAAACTCGTGCATATTTCTGGAATGCTTTGAATTATTTTATGTGTGTAACTTGAATCGTATGTGCTAAAAGCAAATTCAACATATATTCCCAGATACTCTGCCACATTGCCGGTCTCCAACAATATCTCACCCCAAAAGCTGCCGTAACCCTTGTCCATGCCTTTGTCACCTCTCAGCTGGACTACTCTAACGCCCTCCTTGCCGATCTCCCCGCCTCCACTATTCACAAAATTCAGCTCATTCAAAACTCCGCCGCCTGCATTCTCATCCGCACCAAACTTCGTACCTCACTTACTCCTTGCCAAACTCCACTGTCACAGAACGGATCGACTTCAAGATCCTCACTCTAGTGTTTAAATCCCTCCGTTCAGGTCATGCCTGAAGACATTCCTCTTCGACTGCGCCTACGGTCACCTTCCGCCTCCCCCTGGCTTGGCCTTGGACTCTGTCATTGTTAAGCGCTCTGAGACCCCGCCCGTGATGGAGGGTGCTATATAAATGCAAGTTGTTGTTGTTGTAGTGTGAATCCAAGACTTTGTGTTTAGCATTTTTATATGTTTTAATACAGCGTCTACTGTACTAAGGGATCTACTACGGAGCCCTGTAGCTCAGTGGTTAGAGCACTCACCTCGCAAGCGAGAGACCTGGGTTCGATTCCCAGGAAGGCAAAACCTTAGATAAGTTTCCTCCACATGCCTGATAGTAATCCCACAAGAAAAAAAATAAAAATAATAATTTGGTCAATCAATCTACGATTGTTTGTGGGACACTGCTGCTGTGTTTCACCCACAAATATACAGTCAATTCACTTTACAGTATATTCTGTGAAGCACTTTGAGACGTCTAGAAGATGTGAAAAGCGCTATATCAAATGCAAGGATTATTATTATTAATTTTAAATTCCATTGCAGATGATGTACATGGGGATTATTTTGTGCTATGGGCAAACCATGACAACAGAGGGAATGCATACCACTGGCTATAATTATAACCAATGCAACGGTTTGATTTTCACATGGTTTATACCTAGAGCACAATCCCATTAAAATCTCATTGAAGGCCAACATTGCCAAAAACGATGGAGTAATTCTGAATGGAATTTTTACCCCTAGTTTACATAATGTACAATAAACCCCAGTAAAAAGATTATTGTCAAGTGAGAGGACCCGGGTTCAATTCCTGTGGGAAAGAAACCTTGGGCAAGTTTCTTTACTCCACATGCAACGGTTCTCACCCCTAATTGTATGCCCATGTTATGACAAAGCGCTTGGTGTACTAGGTGGCCTCTGTATCAGATCCCTCTCTGAGTGAAACTCCACTAATGAGAATATACACATGACGACAGCTAATCACAATGCTTTATTGCACAACAAAAAGATGCTTTCATCAGTGCCTTTCGCACTACCAGACAGTTGACTTCAGCAATAACCTGCTTATGTTTCCTTCCTCCCTCTTTCATCTTTACAGAAACTCGAGAAACAATGTATAGAAAACTCAATGGTATTTTAGTCATCCTTAACCCTATGCCTAACATACAACTGGCACAACATTAAGGAATAGAAAATACCTTGACACTAAACTATGACACTAATAGCTTCACCCAAAGTTAGTTAATAAAGGATAAACAATCTTGACATTGAGACAAGGCTTTCAGGTTAGGCACGTACCTCCTTGATAACATGCAAGGCAAGGAGTGAACGCCTCTTTTTTTTTCTTGCAAGCGAGAGGACCCGGTTCAATTCCGGGGAGCGCGAAACATTCATAGAATCATAGAATTATACAATACAGAAGGAGGCCATTGAGCCCATCATGTCTGTGTCAGCTCTTTGAAAAGAGCTACCCAATTCAATCACGCTCCCCCGCTCTCTCCCCATAGCCCTGAAAACTTGTCCTCCACAAATAATTATTTACTTCTCTTTTAAAAGTTATTGAATCAGCTTCCATTTCCTTTCAGGCAATGCTTTCCAGATCCGAACAATTTGCTGTGTGAAAAAAATTCTCCTCACCTCCCCTGTTTTTTTTAGCAACTATTTTAAATCAGTGTCCTCGGGTTACGGATCCACCTGCCAGTGGAAATAGTTGTTAACACTATCGAATCCCCTCGTAATTTTGAAAATTTCCTCTTAACCTTCTCTGCTCCAAGGAGAATAACCCTAGCTTCTCTAGCCTCTTCTGATAACTGAAGTCCCTCATTCCTGGTAACAACCTAGCAAATCTCCTTTGCACCCTCTCCAATGCCTTGACATCCTTCTTAAGGCATGGTGCCCAGAACTGAACACAGTCTCTAGCTGAGACCTAACCAGTGTTTTATAAAGGTTCATCATAACATCCTGAATTTTGTATTGTATGGCCCTATTTATAAAGCCTAGTATCCCGTACGCTTTTTTAACAGCTTTATCTACCTGTCCTGCCAACTTCCAAAATTTACTTTTATGAACCCCCAGGTCTCTCACTTTGCATTTCTCCACATTAAACTTTATCTGCCACGTGTCTGCCCATTTTACCAGTCTGTCTATATCCTCTTGCAGTCTGATTCTATCCTCCTCACTGTTTACCACTTTTCCTAGCTAAGTATCATCTGCAAACTTGGAAATTGTACTCTCTATACCCAAGTCCAGTTCAGTTATATAGATCAAAAACAGCAGTGGTCCCAATACCGACCCCTGGGGGACACCACTGCACACTTCCCTCCAGTCAGAAAAACAACCGTTCAACACCACTCTCTGCTTTCTGTCTCCCAGCCAGTTCTGCATCCATGCGGCTATGTTGGGTAAGTTTCCTTACTCCACACACCTCTGTTTACCTTGCAGTAAGTAGAAACCTGGTCATTAGTCGATTTGCGGATTGCTTTTCCAGGGGGTAACAATCCCTTCAAATTGATAATTATCCGGTCACTCAATCCATGACTTTTTGTGGGACACTTCTGTGCGCAATTGGCTGCTACGTTTCGCCCACAAAATGTACAGTCACTACACTTTACAGCGTATTATGTGAAGTGCTTTGAGAAGTCTCGAAGATGTGATAAGGTGCTATGTCAAATGCAAGGATAATGATTTTTTTAAATATATTGTTCTAACTCCTCCCCTTTCCAATGTATTGCATTGATACTTTTTCTCGCCATTTTCAATCTTCTCCCCTTTCAATGTATCAGTAAGTTCCCCCTCCAGGACCCACGTGACTTTGTGTTGCAAAGCCTGTCTTTACAGCTTTGAATAATATTTCGGTCCCTGGACCAAAAATGAGTTTAAAGCGAAATAATAAGAAGAATAAGAATAATCCTTGCATTTGATATAGCGCTTTTCACGTCTTCTAGATGTCTCAAAGCGCTTCACAGAATATGCTGTAAAGTGAATTGACTGTATATTTGTCTGCGAAACACGGCAGCCAATTACGCACAGCAGTGTCCCACAAACAGTCGTTGATTGAAAATGACCAATTTATTATTGTTTTTGGTTTTGGAGGGATTATTATTAGGCTCTGTGTGGAGTAAGTAAACTTGCCCAAGGTTTCACCCTCTGCCTGGAATTGAACTCAGGTCTATCGCTTGCAAAGCGAGTGCTCTAACCATTGAGCTACAGCATCTTACTTTGCACAACATTTTAATATATACAGAATCTCTATATTAATAACCTTACTAAAAGAGGTAGAGCATTAGGTGTATACTATAGTCCACCAAATAGTGGGAAGCAGATAGAAGAGCAAATCTGCAAGCAAATTTCAGAAAGATGTAAATCCAATAGAGTAGTGATAATGGAGGACTTATTATTATCCTAACATAGAATCATAGAATCATACAGCACAGAAAGAGGCCATTCAGCCCATCATATCTGTGCTGGCTCCGAAAGAGCAATCCAACTCAATCCCACTGGCCCGCTTTCTCTCCATAGCCCTGCAATCCTGTCCTCCCCAAATACCCACCTACTTCTCTCTTAAAATTTGTTATTGAATCAGCTTCCACTACCCTTTTAGGTAATGCATTGCAGATCCGAACAACTCGCTGGGTGAGATTTTTTTTCCTAACCTCCCCTCTGTTTCTTTTAAGAACTATCTTAAATCGGTGTCCTCGGTTTACTGACCCACATGCCAGTGGAAACAGTTTTTTCTGGTTCAACCTATCAAATCCTCTCATGATCTTGAAAATCTCTATTAAATCCTCTCTTAATCTTCTCTGCTCCAGGGAGAATAATGCTAGCTTCGCTAACCTCTCCTCATAACAAAGATCCTTTATTCCTGGTACCATCCTAGTAAACCTCCTTTGCACCCTCTCCAATGCCCTAACATCTTTTCTAAAATGCAGTGCCCAGAACTGAATGCAGTACTCCAACTGAGGCCTAACCAGCATTTTATAAATATTCAACATAACCCCCTAGTATCCCATATGCTTTTTTATCAGGTTTATCTACCTCTCCTGCCACCTTCAGAGATTTGCTTATGTGGACCCTCAGGTTTCTCTGTTCATTTGCCCCCTTTAAGATTCTACCATCAGCTTATACTGCTTCTCCTCATTCTTCCTACCAAAATGCAACACTTTGCATTTTGACACATTAAGTCTCATCTGCCACAATTCTGCCCATTTTACCAATATGTCTAAGTCCTCTTAGAGTCTGGTACTATCCTCCTCACCATTAGCTACTTTTCCTATCTTAGTATCGTCTGCATGCTAATATCGGGATGCATGCTAGGTTACTGATGGAAGTAAGGGTGAATTATTGGAAGCTCTGGCCACAATCTTTCAATCCTCCTTGGACACTGGGTGTTGCAAGAGGACTGGAAGGTTGCAAATGTTACTCCCCTGTACAAAAAGGGACAGAAGGATAACCCCGGGAACTATAGGCCAGTCAGCCTAACGTCATTAGTGGGGGAAACCTTCAGAGGCTATAATCCGGGACAAAATACATTTTTACTTAGAAAAATATGGGTTGATAAAGGACAGCCAACATGGATTTGTTATAGGGAAATCATGTCTAACAAACCTGATAAGAGTTTTTTAATGAAGTAACGGAGAGGGTGCTTTGAAGGTAGTGCAGCTGATGTAGTTTATATGGATTTTCAAAAGGAGTTTGATAAAATGCCACATAAAGACTTGTTAGAAAAAATTAAGCCCATGGTATTGTAGGAACAGGGGCAGCATGGATACAGAACTGGCTAGGGGACAGAAAGCAGAGAGTAATGGTGAACAGTTGTTTCTCTGACTGGAGGGAAGTGTGCAGTGGTGTCACCCAGGATCTGTATTGGGACCACTGCTGTTTTTAATCTACATGAATAACAACAATAATCTTTGTATTTGATTGACCTGGGCTTGGATACAGGGAGCACAATTTCCAAACACAAAGTTGGAAAAGTGGTAAACAGTGAGGAGGATAGAATCAGACTGCAAGAGGACATAGACAGACTGTTAAAATGGGCCGACACGTGGCAGATGAAGTTTAATGCAGAGAAATGTGAAGTGATGCATTTTGGGAGGAAGAATGAGACGAGGCCATATAAGCCGATGGTACAATCGTAAAGGGGGTGAAGAAACATGAGAGACCTGGGGTCCACATAAACAACTTTTTGAAGTTGGCAGGACAGGTAGATAAAGCTGTTAAAAAAGCATACGAGATACTAGGCTTTACAAATAGGGGCATAGAATACCAAAAAGTAAGGAGGTTATGATGATTTTTTATAAAACACTGGATAAGCCTCAGCTGGAGACTGTGCTCAGTTCTGGGCACCACACTTTAGGAAGGCTGTCAAGGCCTTGGAGAGGGTGCAAAGGAGATTTACCGGAATGGTACCAGGAATGAGTTTTGAGGAGAGGCTGGAGAAGCTAGGATTATTCTCCTTGGAGCAGAGAAGGATAAGAGGAGATTTAATAGAGGTGTTCAAAATTATGAGGGGACTCAATAGGGTGAACAGGGAGAAACTATTTCCACTGGCGGTGGGTCGATATCTGGAGGACACAGATTTTAAATAGTTGGCAAAAGAACCAGAGGGGAGGTGAGAATTTTTTAACATAGCGAGTTGTGCAGATCTCGAATGTATTGTCTGAAAGGGTAGTGGAAGCCAATTTGATAGCAAATTTCAAGAGAGAAGCAGATAGATATTTGGGGAGAACAAATTTGCAGGGTTATGGGGGGAGAGTGGGGCAATGGGATTGATTTGGATAGCTCTTTCAAAGAGTCAGCACAGACACTATGTGCTGTATAATTTTATATATTCTATCTCGGGGATTGGTGGCCAAGTCACCAAGAAGGGAGAAACTCCCTTCTCTTTTAGTTAAAAGCGGGTGAAGCAGGTCAAGAAAAAAGAAATCTTTGCCATTTCACAAAATGCTATCGACAATAATAACAATATAATCATTTTTGCATTTGATATAGCGCCTTTTCACATCATTGAGACTTCTCAAAGCGCTTCACAGGATATATTGTGAAGTAGATTGTGTGGATTGACTGTGTGTTTTGAAAATAACATGGCCTCAAAATTAGTGCTGACTGTACAATTAATATTCAAGTGTCTGGTGTCATATAGCAAGTGAAGTGTCACACTTTACTGGGTTAGGGCCCTGAGTACTTGGTACCAATACACCATAGAAATACCATACTTCAATTGATATCCAATATCTTTCCCTTATAAATGGGAGTAAATGGGCGCAAGGACGTAGATGTAATAGTTTTCATAATGATTGAAAAATAGGTGGAACTGCTGTCCTCAGGCACAACATCTTGTCCAAAGGTCAGCAACTCCAACAAAACAGCTGCACTAGCACTTAATGCAAGTGTAATTTTGTTCTTCTTCTTGTTGTTCACTGAAGGTTTGCAGCATTGTATGAAGTTACTGCACTAATACTGCAGCAATGTCAATTGTCTGTTTATTTTTATTACCCAGAGAATCCAGGGTAGCTGGGTCTGTGTATCTTTCACATGGAGAAATGCCGATAGCAATATTTTATTTGACATCAGAAAGCTGACTGTGACTTTTGCCAGATTTTGAGGACTGCACAGATCATTAAAATTACTTGGTCTCAGCTGAAAACTAATGCAAATGGGATATGTCATGGCTTGTGGATGAGGTTATGATAAATAATTCAATAAGTGAGATAGGCTTGATTAAAATCACTTGTGGAGCTATCTATCATATCCCACTCCAATCACTGTGGCACATTCCTTATGCATAATGAAGGTTCATCTTTGGAATTTATGGTGGCATGTTAAGCTCTTCATTGATGCTTCCTTCCACCTATCCATTAGTTCTTTATAAATGGAATCTTGTTGTTCTCAATAGGTGAAATAGCTTTGCTTTTAGTTCTAGACAAAGGAGCATTGATTGACCTCGGTGTCACCAGTGTAATGTAACCAGCTGCTGGTTGAGCATTGGAGCCACATCTGATAAGGGAGGAGATATCTCTCTCAATTAACCATTCTCGGAGGCAGGCAAGTAACAGAAAGTTTTCACCCCGATATCATAATTTCACTTTTGAGGGACTTGAGATTAAAGAAAGATATTACCAGGACAACACAGGAAAAGAGTCAGTAAAGTCCCATTAATTGGTGTTTGTAATGTCATGCTTCGGAGTTTGTTATTCTGGCTTACCTTCCGCTCAGTTTAGTTAGCAGGCTCTGGCCTGCTCCATGTCCCCGGCCCGGCCCGCCCCACCGTTGGAGGTCGGGCCTTCAGGCTCTCTGCCCCATCCTCTGGAACTCCATCCCACATTCCCTTCACCTCGTTCCCTCCCTTGCCTCCTTCAAGGCACGTCTCAAAACCCTCCTCTTCGACTGTACCTTCGACCACCCTCCTACCCTCACTGCCCTACACCCTCCCTGATCCCAACCCCCCCATGACTCGGGTCCTAATCTCTGACTGTTCAGCACCTTAATAATAATAATAATCCTTGCATTTGATATAGTGCTTTTCACGTTGGGAGGACGTCCCAAAGCGCTTCACAGAACACACTGTAAAGTGAATTGACTGTAAATTTGTGGGCGAACGCAGCAGCCAATTGCGTACAGCAATGTCCCACAAACAGTCGTAGATTGAAAATGCCAATTTTATTATTGTTTTTGGTTTTTGGAGGGATTATTATTAGGCTCTGTGTGGAGTAAGGAAACTTGCCCAAGGTTTCGCCCTGCCTGGAATTGAACTCAGGTCTCTCGCTTGCAAAGCGAGTGCTCTAACCACTGAGCTACAGGACTCCTGATCTGAAAGGCGCTTTAAAAAATGTAATTTTGTATTTTAAACTAATTTTTAATTGAAAAGCCTATTTGTAGCCATTTTCTTTATATAAGTCGATTGGCGGGTGGCTTTCTGGGGATAATAATCCCTATATAAAAATGGTCACTCAATCCATGACTGTTTGTGGAACACTGCTGTGGCCAATTGGCTGCCGCATTTCTCCCCAAAAATATACAGTCAATTCACTTCATAATATATTCTGTGAAGCGCTTTGAGATGTTAAGATAAGGAGCTATCCCAATTGCAAGGATTATTATTATTATTATCTATTATTACTATACTGCAAACACATGAGTAACATCTCATAAAAACATATTGAAATTTTACAGCAGAGAGCAGTCCACTTGGACTCTGGTGTCTGTGCTGGCTCTCTGAAAGTGTAGTTCTGAGCCAAAAGTTGCAGTTAAAAGGAACAAAATTTGGTCTCAAATTTCTCTACCCACGAATGAGTGTTTATACTCCCATCTTCTTGTTACTGTGTGAAGTACAGACTCTTCTGTCAGAAGTGTTCCTGGTGAGGTGATATCAAGAGGATTGAAATGCATACATCAACACATTGAACTTAAATGAAAGTAGTGTGTTTTATCAGAACATAGTCTGAATGGAAAATATCATTGGTATCAAAACATATATTTGGTAGTGAAAAGGCATTGTTTCATAACAGATGTGATGTGGCTTGACTATACTAACTCTCTGTTCAATTGACTTTCCAACTCTTCCCTCCACAAGTTGCACATTATTCAGAACTCTGTTCATGCCCTCTCCCACACAAAGCTCCATGAGCCGATCACCCCCATCTGCACCCGGTCTCACTGGCTTCCCATCCCCCAGAGGATTGAATTTAAAATTCTCATCCTCACTTTTAAAGTCCTCCACAGTCTTGCTTATCCCTACATTTGTGACCTATTAAAACGTTACCTACCTATCCACTCCCTAAGCTCAGCGGGCACTGGCCTCCTCCACCCTGCCTGCTCCATCATTGGTGGTCAGACCTTCAGCCTTTTTGCCCTAACCCTCTGGAACTCCATGCCAGAGCCCCTTTGCCTCACCTCCTCCCTTACCTTATTCAAGGCCTGTCTCAAAACCTTCCTTTTTGACCATGCCTTCTGTTGGGAAATTCAAATCCCAGGGTTCGGAACAAGGACTCGACAAAAACCAAATATGGTGTGGTAAAGTTCTTGCTTTTAATTCAGAATGATTAAATGATAAAGATACATAAATAAGACTTTAGAAAGTCAGCTTCCTCCCCCTCCCCCGGCTCGGTCCCAGGATTGGTTACTGTAAAGCGCTCTGAGATGCCGTCCGGCGTGGAGGGCGCTATATAAATCCAAGTTGTTGTTGAAGAGTACAACAGGTAATCAATAGTTAGATTATGGAATGTCGACTGTTGCCTTAAGCAAGATTATTGTAGTTAAGTAAAATACATGTTCAAATATTTGCAATTATATATATATATGTAGGCATGCAACGGTTAATTTATCATAAGTAACAAACTTACACTACCAGTTTAGCTTTGTTTCAGTAGCAGGATGTCTCTCTCTCTCTCTGTGTCTTGGTCTCTGTCTCATCCTTCTGGATCTTGAGCAGACTGAAGAATACTCACAGTCGAATCTTTCTTGTGACATCGAGCTGGTCTTCAATCCTCTACTCCTATTTTCTTTCTCATACACCTTTATAGGGTATCTGGGATGTTTTTTACCAAATTCTGCATGTCTCTCCTGATTACCGCCCTGACCGGACAAGATAACTGATGTTTTTCTTTCAGTTACCTCCCTTAAGTCCTGTTTGTGCAGGAGGCCCATAAGGTCAGCTTCAACCTTGATGTATCAAGGATACATCTGTCTCCCAACCTCTACTCTACCAGCTTGCTTCTTTCTTTCTTACTCATTAACTCATACAAATTGGTCCAGTTATAATGAACAACCTCCCAACTATGACATGTATACTAGACCAAAGTTACCTCGTTTTCTTCCGTCTTCCCTCCTTTTGCCAACGTACACACATCTGTCTGTTACCCCAGCTAGTGTTTCTCTATTTCTTCTAATTGCATCTCTTGAGATTCTGTCTGACTATTGTCCTGATTCATTGCGGACAACTTCCAACATGCACCATCTGAGAGTACTTTATTGGTACTTCCTTCAACATCCTGCTGATTCTCCGCAATCAACAATTGAACATATTAACATAGAAGAGAACAATCTGTTTTATCATAACCCTAACATACATTTTATAATGATACCATTTTCATATATTTTATATGGATACCGTCTTCTCCCAACACTTCGGTCATCCTCCCAGCACCCCCCCCCCCCCCACTTCCCCACCACTCCTTCTCGACTCCAACCCCCAGCTCTGGAGCAAACCCTTCACTATCCAGTCCAACAACTTGGGACATGCTCCCAATGTGAAAGGCACTATATAAATGCAATTTATTATTGTTGATACTTAAATTGGTTATGAAGTGCTGCATTTTGCATCCCGTCTTCAGTCGAATATGAGTTACAGGCAGATTAGACACACACGATGTGTGTCAGCCTAGCTCAGTCAGCCTGGCTCAAGATAACCTAAAAATCAGGTTATCTTAAGATTCAAAGCAGAAAGGCATGGCTCATTTAGAATGGCATTTAGTTTGCAGAAATAGAAAAGGGCAAGAGGAGAGAGGAGTAGTGTGGTTTTGTTTTTGAGTTTAGTCTGAAATAAGGGAATGTTCTATTCCTGCACGTTAAGCCTTTATGAACTCATCAAAGTAAAATTACCAGGCCGGTCTTTAAAGGGTTAATTCAATAGAAGCAATTGGGATCATATCATGATTAAATTTAAGGTGCTCGCCAGACAGCTTCTCAATAATGCAGCATGTTTCATCTTGCCTAACCATAGAGACTACTATACAAGCTAGTAGGCACCACAGCCCACTATACATTTACTTACCAAAGATCTAGCTTTCTTCCTTCAGGGGATGGTTAGCAGAGTCTCTCTGGGTTGAGCTGGCATCATGGTGCCATGCCCAGCAAAGAGAGAGCAACTCTCTGAGAATGGACTCAGTGATCCAATACATGAGCCAGGCGGGTTTGAAGCTCCAGGGCACTGTTAATGACTGACCAGCCTGACTCAACAATAAGACATAGACTTGTCACTTGAGTGATGGGATTCTTACTTTTCGGCTCCCTGCAAGCCAATGCCCTCATGGTGTAAACTGCTGATACTACAAACTGAAAAACATCAAGTCGAATGACCTCGAGACATGCATAACACCAACTTGCTATGACAAAAGGCAATGTCTAACACCAACTTGATATAATAAAAGGTGATGCCTAACACTAACTTGATTGAGAAAAGGAGATGCCTAACAATAACAACAACAACAAATTATATTTGTAAAGTGCCTTTTACGTCGGGAGGCCATTCCAAGGTGCTGGACAGTCAAGGATAACACTAACTTGTTTGACAAAAGGCAAGGTGCTAACTGGATCAAACAGATTGAACTGGCTGAACCTGGACTCAGGACACTTTGCGTCCAGCGTAGAAAAGCAAGTCCTTATTTGGTCAATGACATACAAATCGTCAGCGGAGGATTATGATTGTGCATACAGTTTGAACCCGATAAATATGACCAGAGCGGCAGTAGGGCAGATACTTGCAGTAACGTGGTTGAGAAACCTCATCACCCATTGCTGCCTTTTCTCCAAGCAGCAGATGGGTTTGATGAGGAGAATTTGAATCATATGGAGGTTTGGATCCCCTGAAGGTAACAGGAAGCCAGAAAGCATAATTTGCGAAGAAAAAACGGCCAAGGGCATTTAATAACTAGCCAGGAATAAACAGGGGTATCGTGGAAGAACAAAGGACTCTGGGATGGATAGGGAAAAGGATTTGGAGAAAGGGACCGAGGGTGATCCCTGAGAAAAGGCAGTGTAATTCCTGCGGGAAGCAGAGTTACACTGACAGCTGGTGCTGGCAGAAGAATGTGGGGATGGGCCATTCGGGAAACCACACAACAACAACTTGCATTTATATAGCGCTCTCCATGCCGGGCAACATCCCAGAGGGCTTAACCACAGTGCGAGACAGCCCTGACATGAGTGTTTTACATGTGGGAGGGCCAGCCCGTTTGCGAGGGAGTGCCCCGAACTTTGCAATCTGTCCAGCCCTCAGTGCCCTCACCCCTAGGCTTTGAATGTAGAGAGTGTGCCTGGTCCAATACTAGTTCAATGATGACAGGGACAGGCCTCTACATGAATGTTGTGCCCACTCCAGTGTGACAGGTTTGGGAGACTATGTGTTCATGATCAGTGTAGGAGGCCGCACTAGCAGAATTTTAATAGACGCAGGAGCCTCCAGAACTGTCATTATTGAGCGAGATTCTGAAAAATCCCTTACTCTCCCTACTCATTGGCATGTGTTACCCTTTTACTTAGCCAACAATAAGGAGCTTCCAGCCCCAAGCTCAGATTCAAGTGTAGGTACAAGTACAACAACCGATTGTAACACCTAGTAAAATTCCTTTCCCTGTGCAGACCCAACAGACAAGGCCAAGGACCACTACAAGCGGAATGGTTTTGCATGTTGTAATCAAAATCACACCAACTTTGTCGGTGTATGAGTGTACTCCAGTAGGACCCTCCAAAGTGCGTACGGGAAGAAAATCATTTTTTTGCTTAAGTCTACAGGAGGAGAGATAGCTTCAAAAAAAAAAGGATGGAGCATGGTGTGCTCCTTACTTGGATTATTTTGTCCAAACTAAACATCGATATCTGTGTTAATGTAATGTGTTTGAAGGAAATGAGGGCCTCTGTGGAATACCCAAAGATAATTCCTCAAAAGAT
This sequence comes from Callorhinchus milii, assembly GCF_018977255.1. Taxonomy (NCBI): domain Eukaryota; kingdom Metazoa; phylum Chordata; class Chondrichthyes; order Chimaeriformes; family Callorhinchidae; genus Callorhinchus; species Callorhinchus milii. The sequence continues at coordinate 9,253,952 of NW_024704754.1, forward strand.
GCGTAGGATATGTTGGAATAATGTCCAGTAAAACTAATTAAATGGAAAAGGATTCAGACTAAAGTCACATACAATTGGGGAGGGCAAGTTTGCAGGGCTATGGGGAGAGAGCGGCGGAGTGGGATCGATTTGGATAGCTCTTTTCAAAGAACCAGCACAGACACTGTATAAATTCTATGATTCTATGAATATGCAAGGACAGTATGGTGTGTGCAACCAAGAATCAAAGTACACCTATGATGGAAATTTAATTTGTTTGATAAAACCAAACTTTTGCTTCACAACCTTACTTTGTGAACCAGATGGATTCCCACAAAATTGTTTCTTTCCTGAATTAAAATCAAGTGCAAAACATACCAATTGACATAAAAAGTTTCATACGAAACTTCATAATTTCATAATTATGAATCATAATTTCAATCACATTGTTGACATTGACCTTAACTAAATTCATGAATTAATGAGTATCTTCAATGAAAAGTGCAGCAAAAGGTGAAAGAAATGTTAACTAAAAGGGATTACCAATTGTTGATTGAAGGAACCTCTGTGGAATTTATGTTTACTTCATGCAGCTGAATGTGGACAAGATGGAAGCCACTCCTTGGCTCCCGTCAACGTCTTCACTCCTGCGGATCCAAACTCCTCAACCCTGAGCTCTCCCTCAGAATCACCGAACCAGTGCGCAACCTAGGCATCCAGTTTGACCCCCAGCTGTCCTTCCTCCCTCACATCCAGTCCCTGACCAGGACAGCCTTCTTCCATGTTGCCCGCCACATTGCCCCCTTCTGAACGTAGCTTACTCCAAATGCAGCCGAAACCCTCGTGCATTTGCTTGTCACCTCCTGCTTGGATTACTCCAACAAACTTCTCACCGGTCTCCCCAGCTCCATTATTCAAAAGATCCAGCTCATTCAGAACTCTGCCCTGGAGCAAACTCTGTACCCCCATCTGACCAGTTCTGGCCAGGCTCCACTGGCTCCTCATCACCGAATAAATCAACTTCAAGATCTTCACACTCATGTTCAAATCCCTTCACTGCCTGGCACTTCCCTACCTTTCCAACCTCCTCAATGCCCAATCCACCACCCGGCACCTCCGCTCAACTGGCACCAGCCTCCTGCTCTCACTACACTCTCCCCACTCTCACACACTCTCCCCACTCTCACACACTCTCCCCTCTCTCACACATTCTCCCCACTCTCTCACACATCTCTCCACACTCTCTCACACATTACTCTACCCCTCAAACACGCTCTCTCACACATTCTCCCCACTCTCTCACACATTCTCCCCACTCTCTCACACATTCTCCCCTCTCTCACACATTCTCCCCTCTCACGCACT